>NW_027660914.1:10000-96741 GCF_963280865.1 Gymnoscopelus braueri
GAAAATGTATTCGGCGGCGGCAACGTTAGCGTTTTCTCGCTGTGATGATGCTTCATATCCATATGAGTCAAACCGCCGGGATCATTCGTTTATTTTTGGAACGCTGTTCTTATGCCGCGATATTAAACACGTCTACAGTATATATATATATATATATATATATATATATATATATATATATATATATATATATATATATATATAATATATGATATTAAACACATCAATGGGAATTCAGAATGGGGACCCTAGTAGGATGCGTAAATTATGTCAGACTTCTGTGCTCTATGTGTGTGTGTGGTGTGTGTGTGTGTGTGTGTGTGTGTGTGTGTGTGTGTGTGTGTGTGTGTGTGTGTGTGTGTGTGTGTGTGTGTGTGTGTGTGTGTGTGTGTAGGCTGGCTGTGAAGAACACAACTCTAATGGTTTCGGTTCTGAGGATAACGGACAGGAGCCACACCCACAAGCTGCACCTGAAAGCTCTGGACACCGTTCTGTTTGGACCCCCTGCAGGTAGGACATGGTATTACACTCTACAGGTAGGGCATGGTATTACACCCTACAGGTTGTACATACTCTACAGGTAGGACATGGTATTACACTCTACAGGTAGTACATACTCTACAGGTAGGACATGGTATTACACCCTACAGGTAGTACATACTCTACAGGTAGGACATGGTATTACACTCTACAGGTAGGGCATGGTATTACACCCTACAGGTAGTACATACTCTATACGTAGGACATGGTATTACACTCTACAGGTAGGACATGGTATTACACCCTACAGGTAGTACATACTCTACAGGTAGGACATGGTATTACACCCTACAGGTAGTACATACTCTACAGGTAGGACATGGTATTACACTCTACAGGTAGGACATGGTATTACACCCTACAGGTAGTACATACTCTACAGGTAGGGCATGGTATTACACCCTACAGGTAGTACATACTCTACAGGTAGGACATGGTATTACACTCTACAGGTAGGGCATGGTATTACACCCTACAGGTAGTACATACTCTACAGGTAGGACATGGTATTACACCCTACAGGTAGTACATACTCTACAGGTAGGACATGGTATTACACCCTACAGGTAGGACATGGTATTACACCCTACAGGTAGTACATACTCTACAGGTAGGACATGGTATTACACCCTACAGGTAGGACATGGTATTACACTCTACAGGTAGGATAGTATTACACCCTACAGGTAGGACCCCTTGCAGGTAGGACATGGTATTACACCCTACAGGTAGTACATACTCTACAGGTAGGACATGGTATTACACCCTACAGGTAGTACATACTCTACAGGTAGGACATGGTATTACACCCTACAGGTAGGACATGGTATTACACCCTACAGGTAGTACATACTCTACAGGTAGGACATGGTATTACACCCTACAGGTAGGACATGGTATTACACTCTACAGGTAGGATAGTATTACACCCTACAGGTAGGACCCCTTGCAGGTAGGACATGGTATTACACCCTACAGGTAGGACCCCCTGCAGGTAGGACATGGTAGTACACCCTACAGGTAGGACATGGTATTACACCCTACAGGTAGTACATACTCTACAGGTAGGACATGGTATTACACCCTACAGGTAGGACATGGTATTACACCCTACAGGTAGGACCCCCTGCAGGTAGGACATGGTATTACACTCTACAGGTAGGACATGGTATTACACCCTACAGGTAGTACATACTCTACAGGTAGGACATGGTATTACACCCTACAGGTAGGACACTCTACAGGTAGGACATGGTATTACACTCTACAGGTAGGACACTCTACAGGTAGGACATGGTATTACACTCTACAGGTAGGACACTCTACAGGTAGGACATGGTATTACACCCTACAGGTAGGACATGGGGTTCTATTTGGACACTATTTTATACTTTCAAAATGATTTTCAAAAATGCAACCGGCTCTGTCTAGCGTCTATACGAACACAATTGGTTCGTGTTTTGGGGGAGGGCAGCCGGAGGATTTAGAACAGTGGTTCTGAAAAATAGCAGATCTACAAGCTCACAGCGCTTAAAGTTTTAACTCTAGTTTCTACTCCTAAATTATTTTTTCATCTATTGTGATTTATTTATTTATTTAAAATCCTGTGTGTGTGTGTGTGTGTGTGTGTGTGTGTGTGTGTGTGTGTGTGTGTGTGTGTGTGTGTGTGTGTGTGTGTGTAGGTAAACAGAGCATTGTGAAGGATGTGTTGTTGATGTGTTCGTTGCTCGCGGCGACGGCGGGCTGCTGGTTTGCGTTGGTTCAAAACCGACGCTCCAAAGAACAGCTGGAGAGACTGAGTGACCTGGGTCAACATCTGGACAGTTTACACACTGCTGAACAGACACTGATGGAACTACAGGACAGGTACACACTAAATACTACACACTGCTGAACAGACACTGATGGAACTACAGGACAGGTACACACTAAACACTACACACTGCTGAACAGACACTGATGGAACTACAGGACAGGTACACACTAAACACTACACACTTTAACACACTGATAGAACTACAGGACAGGTACACACTAAACACTACACACTTTAACACACTGATAGAACTACAGGACAGGTACACACTAAACACTACACACTTTAACACACTGATGGAACTACAGGACAGGTACACACTAAACACTACACACTTTAACACACTGATAGAACTACAGGACAGGTACACACTAAACACTACACACTTTAACACACTGATGGAACTACAAGTCAGGTACACACTAAACACTACACACTTTAACACACTGATGAACAGACACTATAAAAAGAGCAGACCAAGTACAGGTTGTGTATAAAAAAGAGCAGACCAAGTACAGGTTGTGTTGTGTTGCTAGGCTACAGGAGGAGGAGGAGGAGCAACGCTCCGTACAGGAAGTGAAGGCGGAGCTCCAGGAGAAGCTCCGGGATCACATGACCTCTGTCCAGCTGGAAGCCGATAGGCTGAGAGAGCTGGCAGGCTCCGCCCACAACATGAAAAGACACAAGAACATAGAGGAGGAGCTAGAGCAGGTACCTGTCTGTCTGTCTGTCTGTCTGTCTGTCTGTAAAAAAAAAAGACGCTCCCCTTAATTCATTAGAAGGACTGTGTGTGTGTGTGTGTGTGTGTGTGTGTGTGTGTGTGTGTGTGTGTGTGTGTGTGTGTGTGTGTGTGTGTGTGTGTGTGTGTGTGTGTGTGTGTGTGTGTGTGTGGGTGTGTGTGTGTGTGTGTGGGTGTGTGTGTGTGTGTGTGTGTGTGTGTGTGTGTGTGTGTGTGTGTGTGTGTGTGTGTGTGTGTGTGTGTGTGTGTGTGTGTTAGATGCGTCATGCCCTCAGACTGGCAGAGCGTCAGTTAGAGCATCACATGCGTTGGGTTCCAGTAGAAGGTTTGGAGAGATGGCTGCAGTTCAGCCATGAGGTGGAGCTACAGTATTACAACACCAAGAAACACAGTGCTGAGAGACAGCTGTTACAGGCCAGGGAGGGGGTGAGTACACACACACACACACACACACACAGACACACACACACACACACACACACACAGACAGATAGAGGAGGCTGTCGCACTTCGGGCATGCACACGCACACGCACACACACACACACACACGCACACACACGCACACGTACACGTACACGCACACGCACACGTACACGTACACGTACACGTACACGCACACACACACACACACACACACACACACACACACACACACACACCACACCACACCACACCAGTTAGTTCCATAAAATCAGCAGCCTTGCCTCCAGAGAGACATTACATTTACATTACAGTCATTTAGCAGACGCTTTTATCCAAAGCGACTTACAATAAGTGCATTCAACATAGGTAGGGAACGAAACTACTAATCACCAGAAGTCTTTAGTGCATTTTCTGCAAAAACAAGCAACCAAGAGTATACCTAGCGCTAAGGTAAAAGTGCAATATATCAGCTACCTATTTCCTTAAACAGATGAGACAAAATAGCTAAATCAAATGAGCATGAGCTAAAACAAATAAGTGTATCGACTAAACAAGATCCAATAAACAATACAATAATAGAAAACAAGCGTTCGTACAACTAGTTAACAACAAGTAGGTCAGGCAGAGAGGAGAGTGTTTCCTGAAGACGATATGTAATGGCACCGGGAAGCTTTAGATATAGAGATAGAGGGGGCGGCAGTGGCTCAGGGGTAGAGTGGCCGGGTAGAGTGAACTGGAAAACCGCAAGGTTCCCTGTTCGATCCCGGGTTGGGGCGCTCCCCCAGAGTTAGTGTGGAAGTGTCCTTGAGCAAGACGCTGAACCCCTAATTGCTCCCGATGAGCAGGTTGGTGCCTTGCATGGTTTCCTCCGACATCGGTGTATGAATGTGTGTGTGAATGGGTTAATGGCACAATCAATGTAAAGCGCTTCGGATAGAAGCGCTATATAAATGCACCATTTACCATTTACCATAGAGATAATTGTTTTGTCCATCATTGATTAGAATGACCAAGTCTCCACATTAATGGTTAAAAACCTCCAAACTCCACTTGAGCTGTATCTGGGAAAGTGATGATAATATAATGTATTTAATATAATAATGATATAATATAATGTATTTAATATAATAATGATATAATATAATGTATTTAATATAATAATGATATAATATAATGTATTTAATATAATAATGATATAATATAATGTATTTAATATAATAATAATATAATATAATGTATTTAATATAATATAATGTATGTGGGTAAAGTGATGATAATATAATGTATTTAATATAATAATAATATAATATAATGTATTTAATATAATAATAATATAATATAATGTATGTGGGTAAAGTGATGATAATATAATGTATTTAATATAATAATAATATAATATAATGTATGTGGGTAAAGTGATGATAATATAATGTATTTAATATAATAATAATATAATATAATGTATGTGGGTAAAGTGATGATAATATAATGCATTTAATATAATAATAATATAATATAATGTATGTGGGTAAAGTGATGATAATATAAAGACACATTCAAGTATCTGACAATGTATAAATTCACCAACTTTGATGAGGCAGTATTGTGTTGTTTTATAAACATTACATTTTAATTTTTCAGAGCAATGGTCAACAAAGTATTATATGGCCATTAGAAGTGTTAAACACTGCTTTATCACTGCTGCCGAGCAGCGATGCACTAGCAGCACCCAGGTCCACTGGCATACCTGTGAGACCTTGTGTTCGGGAGGTAGGGGTCTACGGTAGGGGAGGTAGGGGTCTACGGTAGGGGAGGTAGGGGTCTACGGTAGGGGAGGTAGGGGTCTACGACCACTTCCTGGTAAAACCTTCCGAGTTGCACCATTGAGTTTGAGTTTGGTGTGGATCGGAGCCACGGTGCGCCTCGCAGGTCTGCATGTTATGTTTGTAACAAATATGTTGGATAATATTCCAGCACATTCATACACAAGACGTAATTACTTCACAAATCATATAAAATATAATTTGTGACTCAATTACCATATCTCAACACAGGCACACATTGGTTTGTGTACATGTATCGCTATATGAAACTTTACGTTACGTTTGTGTAACGTGAGTTCTTGACTGGTTAATATAAATGCCATAAAACAACAAGAGATACACTCATAACCGGTTGGACAAATGACACCAAAAGACTTCTTTTCACGTTATAATAAAGCGGGTTTATTCAGCTTACAGAGTTTACAAGCAATTTAGAAAGTTATGATTCCTAAAAATGGGATAGTTACTTCAACCCTCTCGCATGAGCGAAAGAGTGGAAATACTATGTGTTACGGCTTTAGTAAAATTGTCCCGGTTGATCACGGCCGTGAGCAACCGCGAACAATTTCCCTGCTCCTCACAAGCAGGAGTTCATCACTGGAAAGGTCTGGTCCATAGCCAGACGCTTCAGTCATAAATCTCTATTAGCCTTAAACCCATTTTACTAAACATTTTGATACACACATGTATAACGCTTTGGATATCAAGAGGAGAGGGGAGGGGCTGAAATAGAAGCTTTCAGGTCGTGTGTGCATTGAAATGGAGGAGATAAAAAAACGGGAAGGAAGAAAAGTGATAGAGAGAGAGTAGAAGGAACGTATTGGGAACACTATACGGTAATACTTGAGTTTACTCAAATGATTACAGTTTAGATATTAAATGTTTACACATATAACAATGTCGCTTATGGCAATATGCACAGATCAAACGGTAACACACCTTGTATTTGGCTTCACTTGGTTTCTGGAAAGAATGGACAGGCACGCTGTAGAGTCGGACCGAAAGTTCTTTAGCAAATTGTTCAGTTTTGAGGCAAGGTGGTCCGTGTAAAGGCAGACGGACTGGGCATTGATGGCGGTGGAAGTCTTCTAGGGTCCGGGCACACTTCACGGCTCGGGTGCATGTGGTTAGGAAGAGAAGGTCTTCAGCTGGGGACTGGAAGCGCCCAGCGTTGGTGAGTCTCCGTCGGAGACGAGCGAGGAGAGTCGGCCTCTCTGCGGAGCGTCTGCTCCGGCTGTGTGTGTCTCTCCTTGGTTGGAGAGCTTTCGCAATGGGTCAGCAGAGGATGGTCCTCCTACGTCCGAGAGCGGTTGTGGCTTGAGCAATTCATTGTGGTTTCTTAGAGGGTTTTATGCACCGAAATCCTTTGATGTGCCAGAAAAGTCATTACTATGTTAATTTCCTATCTGGTGAGGATGTCACCATTCTGCAGTCGACCGAGGTCAGGCATCCTGGCGCCGGGCCATTTGGGGGGGCGTTTCTGAACCCGCGACCCTTATGTGTTTCCACCACATGGCTAAACATTCGTTCATTTATTGTTCATAGTTCATAGGTCATGTAAACAATGTCTTTGTATGGCAACAAGATTGTTTCCAAATATGTCCCTTATAAGAGAAAAAGAGAGAGAGAAGAAAAGAGAAAAAGAGGGAGAGAAACCCAAAAACTATGTTTCTGCGTGGGTGTGTGTGTGTGTGTGTGTGTGTGTGTGGGGGGGGGGTCGAGGGCATCCAGGGGCTGGTGTGAACTCTTGGCCGGTCCCAGCAGGATATGGCTCGACCCTCTGTGGGAGTGATTGTCGGGTCTGTTGTTTTATCACTCCTGCCTGGTCTCTGGGCTTAATGTGGGTTAACTTCAATAGGCCCTGGTGTGCCCTTTTGATGTTAAGCTGGTTTGCAATTAGCTGTTTATCCAGCATCTCCTTACAAACCCCCCATTTAGGCCATTAGAGAATTGGACCGCAGGTTCGGGTCGTCTTATGGCGTACAGGAATCTCAGCAGCTGGATAACAGGAAGACAACACACAACAAGGCATACATTCCATCTGGCCGTCTAGGGCGGCCACCATTAGATTTGGCAATAACCCTAAGGCGACATTGCTATAGTCTAGTGGCCTTCATAAAGGCACAGAGGTAAAGAGATAGAGAGAGAGAGGGACAGAAAAGTAGATGTTCTTTCTCTCTGGGATTGTTAGTCCGCCGGACTTGGTTGTGGGCTAAGAGAGTTTCTTAAATGGGGCCCAAAAAAAGAAAGAAATCAATAAAACCCTGCTTGTATCAGGACCGTCGGTGTCCTAGAACCGGGGAAGTTAACCCTGTTTAAGGTGAGTGTTGACAAGGTATGACATGGGATTCTTAACTTTATGGGGGGCCCAGTAGGAGAGCAAACAAAGAACGAAAAAAAAAACATAATGTAAACGAGGCATTTAGCCCAACATCTAAGGAGACCTAAAGGTCAAAGAGAAAAACCAAACTGTATATAACAGTGTAAGGAAATAAAATGCCAAAGTAAAAATAATGTATAAAAAGGTTTTTTTTCTTTTTTTTTTTAAAATACAAAACGTACGGCGGTCATCCCGTCTTGCGGTAGGGAGGTAGTTTATACTTCCAACCGCCTGGGGCTTGGTTGGTGTCAAGTGTATCACTAGTTTTATGTCATTAAGGTTCTGAGGTACGGCGGGAGCTCAGCATGGTTCCGCTGTCACCTTCGAACGGGGCTGTCAGACTAATGATTTCAGGAGCTTCTACATCTCCAGAGGTAGGTGTAAGGCATCTTGCCCTGAGGTTGGTGGCACATTTGTCTTTTAGTAGATAACGCTTGGCCATAAAGAAAGTGATAGCTGCCGTGAGAATGTAACCCAACAAAACTAAGGTAAACAACAGAGTGTCAGAGGCAGACCAAGAGCCGGTCAAGGTGAAATGGTCATCGCTGAGCAGAGTGGGCTTAGCGTCGATGATGTTGTCTAACACGGTTAATTCGATGGTTTGGGTACCTTCATCTGTCATCTGTCTAATGGTGGCTGGGTCAAATTCGATCTTATGTTTGTCAAAAAATCCGGACACCTCAAGCACGGCATGGTACTGCTCCTCTGGCAAGTGGTACAAAGCCATTTCGTCTACGTGAAAAATGGACCCTTTTGGTACTGTGACCCAGAAGGTCTGGAGGGGTAGTGTAACACGGTTTGAAGTGTCATGTACGTCATAGCGAATGGTGCCGAAATCTACAGGGGTATTCACAAGCCATCTGTTACCTATAATCTCAGCCTGGGTAAGAGTAACTTGGGACCTATGAGTGGATTGGGCTAAACACTTGGCGTCATCTATCATGGGCTTAAGGCCACAGATGCCGTTGGTGTTGTCTCTGACAAAAGGTTTACTAGGGCACAAGTAATGAATGTCTTTTATCAACGTACACATTTTCAGATTTGGGGCCAAGTAGAGGTCGGGGGTGCTGTCGTGGTAGGCTACCACGTTTGGTGTGGTAACCTTGACATAGGTGTCGCCGTGCCACCCCCCAAGATTGACTACGTCCTTTAAACGGTATATGTTATGGTTGTCAATGACAGGGAGAGTGAGTAGAAAGGAGAGTTCTCTACTATCCGGGTCCACCGTAAGGGGGAGTGCATTACCTAATGAATAGGCCAGGTGAGCTTGGGTAAGGCTAATGGCCTCGCCGGTTGCTGAAATCAGGATTTCTTGGACTAGAGACAGGGGAACAAGGTAAGCGGGAATTCTTCCAATAGAGAGTGCGTCCACTGAGGAGCTAATCTCTCTCAACATGTCCGCCATTAACATCTCCACTACTTGGCGGTGAGCGGCTTGCATGTCTACTACTTTGAGCAAATTTCTCATGGCTACTCGAGTGTTATTTATCAGTTCACTTTGTGTATTCACTACTATAATGGTGTCACGGAGAGTTTTTCCAATAGCCACTAAATTTAGTGCTTGGTGTTTGATTGCTGCCTGGATTTGGGGTCGGTCCTCCTGGAGTTCAGCTATTTGCTGTCTTAAGGTGTGAATGCTGACCGCATTGACTCCGGACGTGCCTAAGCTAAAAAGAGAGCCCACGGCCGCTGCTGCGGTCAATAGGACACTGAGGAAACGTTTGACTCGGTGAGAAGCGAGACCTGCTAGGTCCTCTGGGGACAGTGTGTACTTTTCTAGCTGTCTTAATATGGTAGAGACCCCCCATTCAGCGTGTTCTATAGAATCTTGGGCGTACCATTGAGTGTCGGGGCCGAAAAGTACATCTCTGGATACAGTTTTGAGATGACTCTGGTATTGGGACCGGGGACTGAGATGGACATATACCTTACGGGTGTAGGTCTTACAATCAGTGATCAGAAGGCCGGTGTGGTCTCTTAACACCACTCCGGTGGCACTGGCTATCGTTATGAGCTCCGGTTGGGTCCGAGTCCCCACGCACAGCAACAACAGTATGAGTTTGTGTAGGGCTTTCATGCTGAAATAACAAAAACAAAACAATGCGAAAATACGGTTAGGATCAGGAGGCACATGCATATGGTGAGGTATGTTTCGTAACATACTCCAGGTATCTTGTTTATACATGCCATATTACGTTCCTTTAAATAAAAAAGAAAATAGTTAGTGGTTTTTAGTGGGTTTTCCACTGGGTTAATACATGTCACATTCGTAGTAATCAATAGTTTTAGTAGTGTTGTGGGAATATTCAGGTACGACTGCCTAAGGCCTTTTGGAGGTCCTATCTAGGGGAGCCTTTGTTTTCCCTTCCTATTCCTGTTTTGATCTATGAGCCTGGCGTAGTGCCGGGCGTGGCTGCGCTGGGGACCTTTTGGGGTGTGTGCAGCTTGATCTGATTTCTGTGGACCCATTTGAGTTCTGGATCGCCCCGAGTTTTGGGGATCTTAATCTTGTACGCTACTGGAGATAGTTTATCTACCACAAGGTAGGGGCCTTTCCATCTAGGGAGGAATTTCTTAGTGAGTTTCTTTGAGGTTCCCCGGCTGATCCCAGCTGGATGAGCAAAGATAAAATACCAGATTTGGTCCCCTATCTCGAACTGTTCCTGTGAGCACTTTTGATCATAGTAGGCTTTTCTGGCCTCTGCACTTTTCATCAAATGTTCTTGGGCAAAAGCAAACGTGGTCCTTAAGTGTTCATGCAGGTCAGTGAGGTACTGATGCGTGGAGTAGGCTGTGGCTAAGTTGGCATCACCAGAGTGATATAGCAGGTGTAGAGGCAGAGTCATCTTTCGACCTGTCATCATTTCAAATGGTGATACCCCCGTCGTAGTGTGTGGGCTTGCTCTAATAGCCATTAGTACAAGTGGTAGTTTAATATCCCAATCTTTTTGATTGGTTGCGACATATTTCTTGAGTATGCCTAACACAGTCCGATTACAGCGTTCAACCTGACCAGATGATTTTGGATGGTAGCTGATGTGCAGCTGGTTTTTGACGCCTAACAACTTCCACAGTTCTGTCATAACTTCTGCTGTGAAATGGGTACCACGGTCTGAGTTTACCAGGCGCGTGGGTAGGCCGAAACGGGCAAAAACATGGTTTAACAGCAGTAGGGCTGTGGTTTCTGCGGTGTCGTTTGGTGCTGGTAAGCACTCAATCCATTTGGTGAATGCGCAAGTGATTGCTAGGAAATACTTGTTACCCCGGCTTGATTTAGTCATCGGTCCCACCCAATCTATTTGTAGATCTGACCATGGGAATGTGATTCCTCGCATCTGCAGAGGGGCCCTATGGGTTGGGTTAGTAGGCTGAAACTGGCAGCAAATGAGACACCCTTTTACATAGTCTGTCACGTCTTTGTGCATTTTTGGCCAATATGCCACCTGGCACAGCTCATCACAAGTTGCTTTGATACCTCTGTGTCCAGCAGCTGGTGAGTCGTGTGCGAATGCTAGTATGACCCCCCTGTGGTGCTGAGGAATGACCAAACGAGGTGAGGTATATTCATCAGCAGCATATATTAGTAGGCCATCGGAGACTGACAGGCGACATTTAATGAGCATGAGTTGCGCCAGGTATTCAATTGAGGCTTCATCCATATCTGGCAGAGGAATTGGAGTACCCCCCTCTAAAAGGGTGATCATGTGGGCCACAGCCGGATCGCTAGTCTGTAATGACTTCAAGTCAGCGTCCCCAATGGGAGGTGTAACTGAAATGGCGTCATGACAGGGCGGGGTTTGTGGGGCCCGCGCTGAAGCGCGAGTGACCACGCAGACAGAATGGGTGGTTACAGGGGGTAGCCACTCGGGCAGGAATTCCCATGGCGTACCGTCGATTGCTCCCGCTTTTGCCAGGGCGTCTGTCTTATCGTTAAACACTTTATCGGTGCCAAGGAGGCGAGAGTGGCCCCTTACTTTTTTCCAATAAATCTGCATGCTGTTTGTGTTAACAATGTGGTCACATGCGAGGATCAAATCTTTGTGTTTGACTGGCTTGCGTGCGGCCGTCAGAAAGTTGTTTTGTCGCCATGTTGGCAGGTGACATGTGAAGCTAAGTCGAGCATAGTTTGAGTCTGTGCATAGGACTAGTTCTCGGATGTCATTTTTGGCTGCGCAACGCAGTGCAATAAGGACTCCCGAAATTTCAGCATATTGTGACGTTTGAGACCCTAGTTGGAAACTTTGAGGTGACGTGGGTGTGTCGTTTAACCACACCATGCCCACCCCCGCTTGTCGCGGTGTGAGTTTGCTGTATGAGCAGCCATCTACATAAACGGTGGACATGGTCTGGCATGTGTTTTCGTCGAAGTAATGGTGTCGAGTGGGCAGAGGAGGTGTAATGTCGTGAGAAATGGTGTCGGGATCCGTGGGATCCTGTGTGCATTTTTGACATATTGCCAATCCCGCGCCCAAGGGCATTTTGTGGTTTTGGGCATATTTTACCTCCACATCGTGACTTTGAAAAGTCATTAGCCATTTGGCAATGCGTGAGTTAGTGACTGCGCCTTCGCGCAGGCGTTGGCTGTTCAGAAAAGTGACGGGCTGGTGGCACGTCTCGATAATCACCTTTTGGCCCCCCACGTAATTTGCAAAATGGCTTACTGCCCAGACCGTTGCTAATAGTGCTTTCTCGCAATCAGAGAATTTTCTCTCTACATCGCTTAACCCTTTACTGGCGTAGGCTACCACACGTCTATCTTTGTCATGCATTTGGTAGAGGCCAGCAGATACGCTGACGGGGGAGAACCCGGCCTCTAAGTGAAATGCCTTTTCTGAATCGGGGTAGGCTAGACAGGGTGCAGAGCACAGTTGCTTTTGTAGCGTGGACATTGCACTGGCGTGAGCCTCTTCCCATACGAACGCCACCTCCTTTTTCAGGAGTTGAGTGAGCGGTCGTGCAATTTCGGCATAGCCTTCTATGAATTGGCGACTGTAGTTACATACGCCAAGGAAGCTACGTAGCTCGGAGATGTTAGTAGGTGTTTTGAGATTTAGTATCCCTTGGATGCGGCTAGCTTGTGGCTCCACCCCCATTGGTCCCACTAGAAGTCCTACGTAGTTTACTTTTGTGCGAAACCATTGTGCTTTTAGCAGTACAATTTTGGCTCCGGCTGCGGATAGTTGGCCCAACACATGATCAATTTCTGTTAGATGAGATTTGAGATCCTTACTACGGATTAGGATATCATCTACGTAAATCAAGTTACCCCTAGCTGTGGCGTCTGGGCATGCTTTGTTTAAAAAGATATTGAACTCAGCGGGTGAGTTTGCATAGCCAAATGGTAGACGATTGAACGTGTACTGTCGGGCACCAAACGTGAATGCTAGTTTGTGTTGGTCGTCCGAATGGACAGGCAACGTCCAGAACCCGGAGGCCACGTCTAGGGTCGTAAATACCGTAGCGTCCCTTACTTTGGGAAGCTCTTGTTCCAATTGGGTCATGGGCCAACGTGACAACGGAATTTGTTTGTTCAATTGCCGGTAGTCTACTGTTGGTCTCCACTTTCCATTGGGTTTCAGAACCGGCCAAAGGGGGGCGTTGTAAGTACTGTTGCATGGTCGAATTATTTGGTTGTCTAACATTACATCAATGGTTCGTTGGACCTGTTCGTATGAGGCAAGGGGAATTTTATATTGCCGCACATATGTTGGAGGCGCTTCCGGTCGCGTAGGGATACGTACTGTGTGTATGTTGGTGAGACCGCAGTCTAGTGAGTCTTTGGCGAACACTGACCCATGTTTATACAGTATTTGTTGGAACTCTTTTTTGAATTCAGGGTCATTGGTTGCGTCACCCATGGCCAGAACCTGTTGCAGCTCGGCAGTGAACCCCTCATACGGTTCTTTTTGATTCGGAAGCGTGGGCATGGATTGGCGTGGGGCCCCCGGTGTGCTTGCACTTAGTGGTACAACCGCCTCATCTACTGAGATGCTGTAGACGACCATGTGGTCATTTTCATCTAGCTCTATCCTACCTACTGACTCCTGGTCTATGGGTAGTTGAGATACAATGGATATTGACCCCCTGGGTAGGGTGGTGGCGAGATCTGGGTCTGCTCGATTGGGTTGGAGGAGAGCAGGCACTCTGCCAATTACAGGAATTGTCAAACTGAAATCATAGAAATCAGAGCTAATGAGCAGGCCCAGAGTGGTTCCTTTACGCAATACTATTTGTGACTCCGAGCGGTTAGTCACCAGTAGGTACGTAGCCCTGCCTTCTACATTTAACATGGGTGTCCCTTGAAAGGACAAATTTTTGTTGATGAAGGTGGCGTCGGGTTGGAAGAAAACTAATGGTTGCCGGATCTCGTGCCCGCTTTTAACATTTAGTCGGATCGCTACGTCGGCCATGCGGGGCGGAATGGTGATTTCGTGCTCATTTATGACGGCGCATACCTGCGGTATGGTTTGGCCGGCCACTAACTGATTAGCGTGGAGGATGGTTGCGTCCTCCGTCATGGGTGCCAACGCCCAAAGTACATGGTTTATGGTGTCCATGGTTACTGCTAATCTAACTGCTAGGTCTGCCCCCAGTAGTATCCCTTGTTTTAGGTTGGGGACTACTAAGAATGCATGATTCAATTTTCGCCCCCCCCATTGCAAGGCCAAAGCACATATTCCTTCCGCAATCAGGGTTGACGGTGTGGGTGTGCCTAGTGGGAATCGCATGGTGGTGTTTAGCAGTGTTAGTGTGGGATTTGCCGTTTGAAGCTGGGTAAAGGTCTCCCTGCTGATGGCAGACCATTCAGACCATACTGCCAGTGCTACGTCGGTCAGTAAGGAATCCTCTAGGGTAATCCCATTCAGGACCTGAGGACAGTATTCACCGGGGCGTTGGGAGGAGCCCAGGGGACACAGAAAAGCCTGTTGTTGCTGGAGGAGGTTTCTTTTATTCCCACAGGTTTTGGGGAAATTGTCTAGCTGTCCTCTCGGTATCACTGTCAGGCTCTGGACTTCCGGGAAGTCAGAGTCCGCCAGTGGTGCCGGCTCACGGAGTTCCGTGGAAATCGTGAGGTCAGCATAGTCAATTCGAGGCTGCAAGCGCTCTAATAAGTCCCTACCCAGCAACAAGGGAATGTGGTCTAATGTTGACACATAAATGGGGTGTATCATGGACATGGGTCCGATTTGGACCTTGCACAAGGCTACTTTGTCTAGCGTTGTGCTTGATTCAGAGTAGGGTACAATGAGAATAGGGTGGTGACATAGTTTGATGTCACGGTTGCACTGGCGAGCCCTGTCCTGTAGGACTTTGAATAGGCCGTGTGACATCAGAGTGATGTCGGCTGCCGTGTCTAGTAAGGCCTCATGGGTGAGCGTGTTTTCTAACGTTAGGGTTAGATATAACTTTCGACGTTGCCCCCGCTGGATGAGTTTAGCTAACACTTGTCTGAATCCCTTTTTTGTGTGGGATGGGTGTGCAAGTGTTTGGTTTGACCCCTGTAGGGTTTGGCGTTGAATGGTGAATACTGTGCTGCCTTTGTCCTCCACTGAGGGAGGTGTAGTGGCCTTGTAAGGAGCCAACGTCGCTATGGTTTCGGGGAGTGCAGCGGCACTGATACGCCTCGTGTCATCCGGAAGGGGTGATTCGATGCGTATGGTGCTTGCTTCCGAGCCAGCGGTGCTCATTTGAGACGGACTACACGGCCTATTCGGGAGGGAGTTGATATCTAGTTCAACTATGGGTGGCACAGATATGCAAAGAACGTCTTTTACTGGCTTTGGGTCCGTTTCGGCGGGCTTAGTTTCAGTACGTTTTTTTGGAGGTCTCCTTCTCGAGGGTTCTCGGTCGGAGGCCTGTTTAGCAAGTTTCTTAGATTCAACTTTATCGTAGACTGCTTCTATAAGTTGAGTTAACGTTTCGTTTGTGACGGACGTGTATTGACTCTTTTTATTGCGGTCTTGAGGTTCGCGACCCGCGGGCCGAGGCGAGAATTCTCGGGTGCGCAGTGGTTTGGGATCGTCGGACGTTTCGTCGTCAAATCGCAATTTCCTGAACGGGCTAGGGCTACGATTTTGGAAGGAGGGTTGGTCGCGATGTTGGAACGAGGGGCGATCGCGGTTTTGGAATGAGGGGCGATCGCGGTCTTGGAATGAGGGGCGGCCGCGGTCAAATGAGGAGGAGCGAGGCCCTCTCCACGAGGAAGATTGGCGGTCGCTTCTCCCATAGTGATCATGGTCGTCCTGCCTTTTATAGTGATCCCGACCGTTTTGTCGTTCTGGCGGAGGCTGGTCACCCAGTCCATTGTTGGGCGCGTCGGCGCGAGGGTGCCCCCCCTCGAGTTCTAGGCTTTCTATTGGATACATTGCATGCTCCCGGGGCTTTGTGCGATCCCTCTCGAATGCTTCACGGGCCAAATTGCGTAGCTGGTTAGCTTTCGTTTGTTTAGGTTCGACTCCCAAGGGGATTTGCCTTTTAATTGAAGGATGCAAATTACTCAAGAACAAGGCCTTAAAGTTTTCGTTTTCTTCCATATTGGGTAGGTTTTGATCGCCGAAAAATGCCCTACGTAGTTTTGCGTAGTATGCATTAATAGGTTCGTCTTTTGAATGACGGACGCCTACGGCAGCGGTAATACCCCCCATGCACCGGTGGTCTGCAAATTCCTCAATAATTGCATTACGAATAGCTTGCCAGTCTTGACAGGTGGTGTCCGTTTGGCGTCTAACAAAACTGCTGACCTCACGGTTGGAGGTTAGCGTAATTAGTCTTAGTTTAGTGTCAGATGTGACAGGGGCATACTCTTGTAAATGGTAGTCAATGTCCTCCAAATAGGTGTAGGTATCCACTGCCCCATCTGGCGTGGGGTTAAAGCGTGGGATAAATTTAGCAAGCTTCTTTAGGTCGTCAGTGGTTAGGTGTTGACCGGCTGGGTTAGCTCGAGGTGACACCGTTCCGTTTCCTGACCTTAATTGAATACCTGTACCGTTTAGCCCTGGCTGGGATGGACCTGGCAGGCTCATGATTGCTTGCCCTTGGGCGGAAGAAGCCCCATACCCTGGGACAATTGTTGTCGCAAAGGGCTGGGGTGGGCCTCCTGCATTTGGGAAGGTTTGACTACCATTTACAAGAGGCTGACCTAGGCTAGTGTACACAGGGTGGGTCCCCAGTTGGGGAGGCAGGGCTCCGTTTGACGGGGTGCTCATTGCTCTCCCCGGCGGGGGAACCGTATCTCTACGAGCCATCCTAGTCAAGTCATAGCTGGCAATTTGGTGTTCCACTTTTAGGTTAGTGAGTTGATGTGTAGTGACTTCCAGTTCACGATTCAACTTTGCCACCTGAGATGTCGTTTCTGAGATGTATTTGTCCCATGCTTGTTTTTCCTGTGTAAAACCATCTATTTCTGCCTTTAAAGACCCGATGAAACGCTCTTTGATAGCTAATGTACCCTGGGAGACATCTATGTCTTTCCGCAGGTTGCTCATTTTAGCTAGAAAGTCATTGTTATCAGTCTGAACAGCCAGGAGATTTTTGGTTAGTGTAGCTTTTTCTGATTGACCTGCGGAGATGCGGTCTTGAAGGTCGAGCGCCTCTGTTTCTAGCTGGTTTATCCGTGCGCTAGCGTGACCTGCCTGCTTAGGGCCGGTACTTAGGGGAGGTGGAGGGATTGGTGCCGCAGGTTGCTGCATTGTGGCAATTTGGTTTTTTAGCTGTAGTATTTCCTGTTCCGCTTTTGTCAGCAAAGCAGCCTTAATTTCCAAATTTTTCACCTCGTCCTCGAGCTTATCGCACCTTTTCTCAGAGTCTGACAGTAATTTGTCGGTATTTTGCAGTTTTTGTAACTGACCGGCCATTGTTACGTTTTCGTCCTCTGAGGTTGTCAGTCTATCCTGAAGTTTGTTAGTTCGGTCCGTGAGGCTGTCCCACTCGCCAGTTAGGGCTGTCTGTCTGTTTAGACTATATACCCCTAATTGAACCAAGTTACCCAGGAGGTGTCCTGTACACTGGAGCATCTCAGTCTTGCTATATGCCCTAATTTCGTGGAAGTTCCTGTTCACTGCTTTCAGGTTGGCTTCTATTTCTACGTCGTCAATATTTTTTTTACATGGCTCATCCTCATAGGGAAGGCTCATTGTTGAAGCTATGACTTTAACCAGGTTGAGGCAGGAGCTGGAGGCCATCTTATTTGCTAGGGCGAAAGGAGTGAGTACTAGGTTCGGTATTCTGTCCAAATATGTTCAGCTAGTGCTAGCTAATATCTTGGACAAAACTAGGAAAAATAGTACATGCAGCAATACTGGTGAAGTAACAATGGAACTGCACTTGGTAGGTCGTGTGGAAATGAGACAATGTTTCCCTGATATGTATCCTGAGGTGTCTTAGCTTTGTTTAGAGGTGTAGGAAAACTAATCCAATAGGGATTATTAGTCCTAGGTCCCTTTGTTTAGTTAAGAACAATTTTTGTTTTGTTTGTTTGTTTTGAGCAAATGTTTATTTGATTAGGATAGTTAAGTATCTTTGATAGAGGGGAAAGTCTTAGAAGGTTCCCCTGGGTTTTCCCAAAAATAACCGAGATTTTTTAAACCTTAACTAAATTCAATCTCTAAAAATTAATCCAAAAAAAATGTTTTTGTTTAATCCAAATTCTAAAAAAAAAATAAAAAAAATAAAAATATCAAATTTTTTTTTTTTTTTTAAATAATTTTATCCATTTATAGAAATTCCAGAATAAACGTGAACAATCTGCAGAGTATCTTTAGAAACCGGAACATTGAAAAATTTCCGGGAATTATAGCCGAAAATACTCTGCAATCGCCAGACTTATTGTGTTTTTTCTTACAAAGGAACAAAAATTAATAATCTGTTTCCAATTCTGAACTAAGATTAACTTTCCGAATTAACCCTGTAAGACCCGGATATATTTGTACTTGCAAAAACATTTTTTAAACCTTTCAGATGGTCTTGTAGGAGTATTTTGAAGAGGAAAATATAATGTTTTTTAAAAAAAAATGTTTTGGTAAGTTTTTATGCAAATGTTGACATTTAGCAACGTTGGGTCTATCAGATAGCAAAATTTCCTATAGGCCATTTTTATGGATAACATGGAAAATGTGTAATTACTTCACTAAAACAACTTAATGATTCATTTATATGGTTTATTATTTGGCCTCAGATCAATTATGAATAATATTTGGCCTCAGAACAGTATACATTATGAATAATAACACCAATAAGCCATATTTTTAAATCAATTTTATTAAAAGAACAACAAAATAAAAATCAGTACAATATATGTAGTAAAGAAACCTAATAACCTAAACCATTGTCAGTGATCACACGCCAGAAGATGTACATGTACCAGCGACAGGCTTTCAGAGGGAACTTGTACAAGGCTGTGAGGGAGTCCAGCAAATCCACACCGCCCATGTTCTTGTTGTAGAGTCCCACGATGTATGGCCTTTGAACTTCGATGTAGGTCTTTCTGGCCTTGTCCCAGCGCTGAGTAACATCCACGGGGTCCACTCCAGCAAAGGATGAGACAAGAGTGACTGTCCTGCTGTCAAACCACTTGACCACAACAATGCTCTGGTCCTTCTCGACTCTGTAGTCAAAGGCCCCCCTCCCCTTCTTCTTCAAGCTTTTGTCACTTTTGATGAAGTCCTTCTTCAGCCACTGATATCTTGAATCACGGCGATGAGCGGGTTTGGTCAGTTGGGGCAGCTGAATGTCTGCTGGGCGGTCAGTGGGTTCACTGGGTGGTTCGGGTGGTTGGTTTTCTTTGGACCCCACGCCACAGTCCTCTTCATCTGACTCTTCATCAGTCTCATTGATGTCTATGTCAACATCACTCTCTCCGTTCATCACGATATCCAGAACATCCCTTGCTGTGAAGCGAGGCCCTTTCTGTTGTTGTGGCATTCTGAAATGAAATAAAGACAAACCATTAGTACATTTAGTACTGCTAAGTTCTTACACATCACTGCTCACAACATTTCACAAGTCATACAATACTGTCTGGCCAACCTATTGTTTGATGATGATTGCCCCTAAGTGGTCATCATCTTTACATTGCCCCTAAGTACCCACCACGCCTCGAATGAATAATGAACAACCCCCACAACCCCCCAAAAATTACCACATTGGTCCCACTGTCCTTGTAGTATTGAAAGAAAATTAAACATACTGAGAAATAACAAGGAAATATATTGGTTAAACTATGGTTGAATATGTATTGTTTAGGGGGAAAGAGAAACTTTGGGTGGACATTTTCTGAGGCTTACAGCTCTATATATATATATATATATATATATATATATATATATATATATATATATATATATATATATATATATATATATATATATTTATATGCAAAGTGGGGGAAATACACATATAACTGTTTACATCTATTGTGAAAACTATATATAAGGCTGAACAGCAGTAGCAGGTGAACATTAGGCCTACCCTTGTATTTTTTGCAACCAAGAGGGCCCAACGTTGACCAAAAGCAACAAGTATGAATCATGATCTAATTTAAATTTGGGACATATATTTCACAATAATAACATAATGTACATGTTCTAGACATTGTAATGTTCACCAAAACAAATATTACAGGCATATTACTTACGTTTTTGTGAGGAATATCTTCCAGAGAAAAAAGAGATCTGTTCCAACAGAGATTTTTCAAGTTGTGATGATTCCCCGCTCTGTGGGGGGTATTTATATGCAAATATCCTGGCCAATGGCATTGTAAGACTAAACAATAGGACCCAATGAGGATTTAGAGGTGAAAAAATAACAGAAAAACAAATTATTTAAACTCCTTTCTTTATAAAATATAATTGTTGCTCTAAAGCATCGCTGGGTCTTAGAGGGTTAAGCAGTTAACTTATTAACCCTTTACTTTAAAACGAGCTCAAACAAACATTAGCTAAACACCTTTAAGTACAATCCTGGATTTTAGTTTGTCTCCACACAACCAGCCATTTACAGTACAATTGCCACTTTCACTTTTCACCCTTTTGGGAGAGAGGCTGATAGCCTATTAGCTTGTCGTGTAGCGACTTCAGTAGTTAAATATACACACACACACACACACAGAGTATTAAGTGAACGAGTCAGCGCTCATTTACTTCTTCATGCATTAGTAATAAACGGTCTGTGTTGGTGGTTATTTCACGTGAGTCTTTCCCTGGAGCTCAGCTGTAGCTGGGGGAGGAGTTCTAGAGTACCCAAAACTCACTACACGTGCTGTGACGTCAGCAACGGGAGTGGCGTGTTGACGTGATTCAAAATGGCGCAAACTGAAAAGTCACAGGAGGATCAGACAGCAGGCTGTAAGGGCCTGGCGCTGTTTTGTGTTAAAAACACGAATTTCCTTCAGACAGCAATGTTGGCACAAGTTAAATTACGGATCAGTTTGAAAAAGAAATAAAAAATATGCTCACTGGCTACTTTTTTTTTTTTTCGTCTGATCTGTAAGTGTTTACTGGGAGTCCAAGTGAAAATTGCACTATTGTAGTGGTTTTACTCGAATTTCCCCTTCTCTTTTAGACGGATTTACTGTCTTAGAGGTTTGATTCAGTTCAGTTTTTGACGGAATCTTTACAATAGGTTTAGCTCAGACTTTTGTTATCTAACAATTATCCTGCTTTCTCTTTTTATTATAATTACCGGCTCGAGTTAGTTACACTCGAGGATCGGTGTCTTATTAATAAATTGGCCCCTGTAAGAACTTGCCAGAAATTAAGAAGGGAAATGTCCTTTTTTAAGTAACTAATTTAAAGAAGAGTTATTCGACCTGCCTGTTCTGAACTTACATTAAAACAAATATTTATATCCTTGGGGACATAATGAATTATCTCTCCCCTTTTTTTTTTCTCTTCCTCTATGGTCTCATGCGCGGCTGAGTCGCAGCGGCGGTTTAAGATCCAATCATGAGTGTGGAGGAAAAAAAAAAGTATTGACGTCTGTTTTGGACGTCGAATTTTTTTTTGATATCATTTGTCAACTCAGTACAGTATTCTCTCGCTGCTAAATGACAACAACCAGCCTCGCTTAGGGGCACCACTTTATGTAACAAATATGTTGGATAATATTCCAGCACATTCATACACAAGACGTAATTACTTCACAAATCATATAAAATATAATTTGTGACTCAATTACCATATCTCAACACAGGCACACATTGGTTTGTGTACATGTATCGCTATATGAAACTTTACGTTACGTTTGTGTAACGTGAGTTCTTGACTGGTTAATATAAATGCCATAAAACAACAAGAGATACACTCATAACCGGTTGGACAAATGACACCAAAAGACTTCTTTTCACGTTATAATAAAGCGGGTTTATTCAGCTTACAGAGTTTACAAGCAATTTAGAAAGTTATGATTCCTAAAAATGGGATAGTTACTTCAACCCTCTCGCATGAGCGAAAGAGTGGAAATACTATGTGTTACGGCTTTAGTAAAATTGTCCCGGTTGATCACGGCCGTGAGCAACCGCGAACAATTTCCCTGCTCCTCACAAGCAGGAGTTCATCACTGGAAAGGTCTGGTCCATAGCCAGACGCTTCAGTCATAAATCTCTATTAGCCTTAAACCCATTTTACTAAACATTTTGATACACACATGTATAACGCTTTGGATATCAAGAGGAGAGGGGAGGGGCTGAAATAGAAGCTTTCAGGTCGTGTGTGCATTGAAATGGAGGAGATAAAAAAACGGGAAGGAAGAAAAGTGATAGAGAGAGAGTAGAAGGAACGTATTGGGAACACTATACGGTAATACTTGAGTTTACTCAAATGATTACAGTTTAGATATTAAATGTTTACACATATAACAATGTCGCTTATGGCAATATGCACAGATCAAACGGTAACACACCTTGTATTTGGCTTCACTTGGTTTCTGGAAAGAATGGACAGGCACGCTGTAGAGTCGGACCGAAAGTTCTTTAGCAAATTGTTCAGTTTTGAGGCAAGGTGGTCCGTGTAAAGGCAGACGGACTGGGCATTGATGGCGGTGGAAGTCTTCTAGGGTCCGGGCACACTTCACGGCTCGGGTGCATGTGGTTAGGAAGAGAAGGTCTTCAGCTGGGGACTGGAAGCGCCCAGCGTTGGTGAGTCTCCGTCGGAGACGAGCGAGGAGAGTCGGCCTCTCTGCGGAGCGTCTGCTCCGGCTGTGTGTGTCTCTCCTTGGTTGGAGAGCTTTCGCAATGGGTCAGCAGAGGATGGTCCTCCTACGTCCGAGAGCGGTTGTGGCTTGAGCAATTCATTGTGGTTTCTTAGAGGGTTTTATGCACCGAAATCCTTTGATGTGCCAGAAAAGTCATTACTATGTTAATTTCCTATCTGGTGAGGATGTCACCATTCTGCAGTCGACCGAGGTCAGGCATCCTGGCGCCGGGCCATTTGGGGGGGCGTTTCTGAACCCGCGACCCTTATGTGTTTCCACCACATGGCTAAACATTCGTTCATTTATTGTTCATAGTTCATAGGTCATGTAAACAATGTCTTTGTATGGCAACAAGATTGTTTCCAAATATGTCCCTTATAAGAGAAAAAGAGAGAGAGAAGAAAAGAGAAAAAGAGGGAGAGAAACCCAAAAACTATGTTTCTGCGTGGGTGTGTGTGTGTGTGTGTGTGTGTGTGTGGGGGGGGGGGGGGTCGAGGGCATCCAGGGGCTGGTGTGAACTCTTGGCCGGTCCCAGCAGGATATGGCTCGACCCTCTGTGGGAGTGATTGTCGGGTCTGTTGTTTTATCACTCCTGCCTGGTCTCTGGGCTTAATGTGGGTTAACTTCAATAGGCCCTGGTGTGCCCTTTTGATGTTAAGCTGGTTTGCAATTAGCTGTTTATCCAGCATCTCCTTACATGTTTGTGACGCCCACCGTCCGCCCACTGTCACTTGACCCTCTGGGCAATTTTAATATAGGATTTATTTCTTTTTTTCTGAAAAGTTAATATTTTGGACATAGCTGGCTACTACCCGACAGCAGAGATATACAGGGGATGCAGATGGTTGCATTGTTTATTGTTTGTGTGTTGTTAATTGTTTTATTGTTTGTTTGTTGTTTTATAGGCAGAGAAAATCAAGAGGAAGAGGACTTCCTTATTTGGACGTAGTTCCTCCCTGGAGGACATCAACCACAAAATAATGTCTGCCAAGTAAGACGACCATGTTGGCTGGCTGCCTTGCTTCACAATATTATTAGGATTATTAGTACAATTAGTATTATTAGGCTATTTGGATATAATAAAATGTTGTCGGTCACGTTGGCCGGCCAGGAAAATGCCTTTAGCGGAAACCCTGGTACAGAATCTGTATTCAATGAATACAGAACAGTTTGCCAAGTAAAGCAGTAATCTGAAACAATTTAATTGGCTTCTGATTGGTCAGACAGGTATTGGGGAGGTGATAGAGATGTTAACTGGCTTCTGATTGGTCAGACAGGCATTGGGGGAGGTGATAGAGATGTTAACTGGCTTCTCATTGGTCAGACAGGCATTGGGGGAGGTGATAGAGATGTTAACTGGCTTCTCATTGGTCAGACAGGCATTAGGGGAGGTGATAGAGATGTTAACTGGCTTCTTATTGGTCAGACAGGCATTATGGGAGGTGATAGAGATGTTAACTGGCTTCTGATTGGTCAGACAGGCATTGGGGAGGTGATAGAGATGTTAACTGGCTTCTTATTGGTCAGACAGGCATTGGGGGAGGTGACGGCGGCTCTAAGAGAGAGGCTCCACCGTTGGCAGCAGATAGAGATGTTAACTGGCTTCTCATTGGTCAACAACCCCGGCCTTCCCGCCCTCGCCTCCTTCCTCAAGGTGGACACTTCCTTCCTGGGTCTGCGACCTTCGACCCCTACACGTCACTTCCTGTTGTCTGATGACCTCGACGACATGGATGAGGACATCCTGTCACCTGACACTCTGAAATGTACTTCCTCTTCCTGTCACATGACACTCTGAAATGTACTTCCTGTCACATGACACTCTGAAATGTACTTCCTCTTCCTGTCACCTGACACTCTGAAATGTACTTCCTCTTCCTGTCACCTGACACTCTGAAATGTACTTCCTCTTCCTGTCACATGACACTCTGAAATGTAATTCCTCTTCCTGTCACATGACACTCTGAAATGTACCTCCTCTTCCTGTCACATGACACTCTGAAATGTACTTCCTCTTCCTGTCACATGACACTCTGAAATGTACTTCCTCTTCCTGTCACATGACCATAGAGTTATAATATATCTAGAGGGCGTTATAATATATCTATTAAAGTGCTCAGTGGCGTTTTGAAGCACCCGGAAGTAAGAAATATTGGTTCCATGGAACCAATATGGATCCATTCTATTGGTTCCATGGGTCGTGACGCATCGTGAGCATGCGCACAAACGGGAGATGCACGCGCAGTAGCATTTTAAGTGCATTCTTTACTAAAGAACTGGAGAGACACCTTAATTAGATAGATATGTGTGGTGGTGCGCTCTCTCTCTCTTACTATTAAAGCAAGCTCTCTCTACCCGAGAGAGAGAGAGAGAGAGAGAGAGAGAGAGAGAGAGAGAGAGAGTGGCCGTCATACCTCACGTGAAAGAACGTATCGATACATTACTAACAGACTAGAGTATTTTAACAAGACAGTCGTCTGCATCTATTTAGAAACTTTGAGAGCGAGTCTGTTATATAGGTTCATAATTATTATTAGGGTTAGGGACAGCATATTTTAACGGATGCACAAGACGGCCAAAGCTATCATAAGATAGATTACATTCTGGAAACAGCCAATGGAGACGGTCGGGGGCGCGGTTTGGATTCCAGCGGCTATCAGGGGGGCGGGGTTTGCCAACCAGTATAATGAGCATTAGTGAGGACCAATCATATGAAGATAAAATATAATATTATAATGAGCATTAGTGATGACCAATCATATGAAGATAAAATATAATATTATAATGAGCATTAGTGATGACCAATCATATGAAGATATAATATAATATTATAATGAGCATTAGTGAGGACCAATCATATGAAGATAAAATATAATATTATAATGAGCATTAGTGATGACCAATCATATGAAGATATAATATAATATTATAATGAGCATTAGTGATGACCAATCATATGAAGATATAATATAATATTATAATGAGCATTAGTGAGGACCAATCATATGAAGATATTAGGGGTGTGCCGATATATCGTCCCGCGCGATATATCGCGATACGTTTTCGTGACGATATGTATCGTTTTGGGAAAAATATATATATATATTTTTTTTACAATAATAATAATCAGGCATGCAAACAGCCCCGAGGTGAAAAGGGTGAAAACATGTTGTTTTTTTTCGGGTCAGGTGTCACGCTATTGCCCTATTTGGATTCAAAACGGCTATTGTAGCTGAAAAGCTACAAGTTTGCGTCTGAATAATGCAAAAACAGAATTATTTGTTTGCATTTTTTCTCCCCCATATATTTTCATAATAAAAAAGTGCGTATCGTATCGTATCGAAATCGTATCGAAGTTGTGAGCCAAATATCGTATCGTATCGTTTGGTGAAATTAGTGTATCGGCACACCCCTATAAGATATAATATAATATTATAATGAGCATTAGTGAGGACCAATCATATGAAGATAAAATATATTATAATGAGCATTAGTGAGGACCAATCATATGAAGATAAAATATAATATTATAATGAGCATTAGTGAGGATCAATCATATGAAGATATAATATAATATTATAATGATAGATAGATAGATAGATAGATAGATATATACTTTATTGATCCCGAAGGAAATTTGTTATGAGCATTAGTGAGGACCAATCATATGAAGATAAAATATAATATTATAATGAGCATTAGTGATGACCAATCATATGAAGATATAATATAATATTATAATGAGCATTAGTGAGGACCAATCATATGAAGATAAAATATAATATTATAATGAGCATTAGTGATGACCAATCATATGAAGATAAAATATAATATTATAATGAGCATTAGTGAGGACCAATCATATGAAGATAAAATATAATATTATAATGAGCATTAGTGATGACCAATCATATGAAGATAAGATATAATATTATAATGAGCATTAGTGAGGACCAATCATATGAAGAAAGTATTACTCTGTTACAAGTTAAAGGCCTGTATTAATAATTTACTTGAGTAAAAGTAAAAAAGTATTATCTTTACAATATACTTAGTAAAAATACTCATAATCCAGAACGTACCATTTAATATCATGTTATATTATATACTTTAGAGTTTTTTTTATACTTTGGCTTTTTGAAAATAGCAGATCTACAAGCTCTCTAGCTCTTTCCTGTTCTCTGATTGGCTGCTTCCAGACGCAGCGTGGCAGATGGACCGACGAGTCAGCGACCTCTGGCCTTTGAGTGGCATGGCAGACAGCCAATCACCATGGAAGAGCTCAGGTAGGGCCCGCCCCCTCTGTCGTCTCTCATTCACTTCCTGTGTGTTGTAGTTTATAATTAATTAACTGGGGACCCCCCAACATAATCATATTTGAACTGGGGACCCCCCAAATAATCATATTTGAACTGGGGACCCCCCAAATAATCATATGTGAACTGGGGACCCCCCAAATAATCATATGTGAACTGGGGACCCCCCAACATAATCATATGTGAACAGGGGACCCCCTAACATAATCATATGTGAACAGGGGACCCCCCAAATAATCATATGTGAACAGGGGACCCCCCAACATAATCATATTTGAACTGGGGACCCCCCAACATAATCATATGTGAACTGGGGACCCCCCAACATAATCATATGTGAACTGGGGACCCCCCAACATAATCATATGTGAACTGGGGACCCCCCAACATAATCATATTTGAACTGGGGACCCCCCAAATAATCATATGTGAACTGGGGACCCCCCAAATAATCAGATTTGAACAGGGGACCCCCCAAAATAATCATATGTGAACTGGGGACCCCCCAAACATAATCATATATATTAATTTTTTGTCCATTTTGGTCTTTTCCGTTCTGTTTCTTCATCTGTATGACATGTCTATTAGTGTTTAAACTGTAATGGATGTGTATATTCCACATTGATGTTAATTTTATCCTATGAATGTACAAATATTCCCGGAGAATGCCACTTCTCAAGCCCCTGGAGGGTTTTTAGGCATTCTCCTTCACATTTTTACAGAATCTTTGTGTATCATTTTTAAATGTTCTTGTAAGTGATAATAAACAAACAAACAAACAAACAAACAAACAAACAATATGTGAACTGGGGACCCCCCAACATAATCATATGTGAACTGGGGACCCCCAACATAATCATATGTGAACTGGGGACCCCCAACATAATCATATGTGAACTGGGGACCCCCACCCTGACAGGTACTTGTAGAAGTTGAGGTGTTACATTTAGTTTGACTCAAATTCAAATAAATATTAAGAAAATAGCTGATCTACATTACAGACCTGTAAGGGTACATTTGGTTCCTAATAAGTATCAATCTTTTAACCCGAGGACCCCCTGGAACCCCTCCCCCAAGGACCCCTGGGGTCCCCGGACCCCACTTTGAGAACCACAGAAGTAAACATCTCTAATTCAGTTGTTTGAAAGATAAACTATGTGTCCAGAATGACTGAAACATAAGTTGAAATAATATCTAAACATTAAACAGGAATATACCCTAGGTGGGGTTGGTGAAAGGGCCTTTCTGTGTGGAGTTTGCATGTTCTCCCTGTGTCTCCTAGGGTAGGAACCCTCACAAAAACATGCAGTAATCCTGGTTTCTATACTGCCTCCCCCTGGTCAGCCGGGGCGCCTGATGGAGGGGAAAGGAACTGGTTGGAATAACGTGTTCCTTCCATACGCTAAGTCCTACCGGGGAAACTCCCCCTGTCAGGTGATAAGAAGCTACGTCCTACCGGGGAAACTCCCCCCTGTCAAGTGATAAGAAGCTACGTCCTACCGGGGAAACTCCCCCCTGTCAGGTGATAAGAACCTACGTCCTACCGGGGAAACTCCCCCCTGTCAAGTGATAAGAAGCTACGTCCTACCGGGGAAACTCCCCCCTGTCAAGTGATAAGAAGCTACGTCCTACCGGGGAAACTCCCCCCTGTCAGGTGATAAGAAGCTACGTCCTACCGGGGAAACTCCCCCCTGTCAGGTGATAAGAAGCTACGTCCTACCGGGGAAACTCCCCCCTGTCAAGTGATAAGAAGCTACGTCCTACCGGGGAAACTCCCCCCTGTCAGGTGATAAGAACCTACGTCCTACCGGGAAACTCCCCCCTGTCAGGTGATAAGAAGCTACGTCCTACCGGGGAAACTCCCCCCTGTCAGGTGATAAGAAGCTACGTCCTACCAGGGAAACTCCCCCCTGTCAGGTGATAAGAAGCCAAGTCCTACCGGGGAAACTCCCCCCTGTCAGGTTATAAGAAGCTACGTCCTACCGGGGAAACTCCCCCCTGTCAGGTGATAAGAAGATACGTCCTACCGGGGAAACTCCCCCATGTCAGGTGATAAGAAGCTACGTCCTACCGGGGAAACTCCCCCCTGTCAGGTGATAAGAAGCTACGTCCTACCGGGGAAACTCCCCCCTGTCAAGTGATAAGAAGCTACGTCCTACCGGGGAAACTCCCCCCTGTCAGGTGATAAGAACCTACGTCCTACCGGGAAACTCCCCCCTGTCAGGTGATAAGAAGCTACGTCCTACCGGGGAAACTCCCCCCTGTCAGGTGATAAGAACCTACGTCCTACCGGGAAACTCCCCCCTGTCAGGTGATAAGAAGCTACGTCCTACCGGGGAAACTCCCCCCTGTCAGGTGATAAGAAGATACGTCCTACCGGGGAAACTCCCCCATGTCAGGTGATAAGAAGCTACGTCCTACCGGGGAAACTCCCCCCTGTCAGGTGATAAGAACCTACGTCCTACCGGGGAAACTCCTCCCTGTCATGTGATAAGAAGCTACGTCCTACCAGGGAAACTCCCCCCTGTCAGGTGATAAGAAGCTATGTCCTACCAGGGAAACTCCCCCCTGTCAGGTGATAAGAAGCTACCTCCTACCGGGGAAACTCCCCCCTGTCAGGTGATAAGAAGCTACGTCCTACCGGGGAAACTCCCCCCTGTCAGGTGATAAGAAGCTACGTCCTACCGGGGAAACTCCCCCCTGTCAGGTGATAAGAGGCTACGTCCTACCGGGGAAACTCCCCCCTGTCAGGTGATAAGAAGCTACGTCCTACCGGGGAAACTCCCCCCTGTCAGGTGATAAGAAGCTACGTCCTACCAGGGAAACTCCCCCCTGTCAGGTGATAAGAAGCTACGTCCTACCGGGGAAACTCCCCACCTGTCAGGTGATAAGAAGCTACGTCCTACCAGGGAAACTCCCCCCTGTCAGGTGATAAGAAGCTACGTCCTACCGGGGAAACTCCCCCCTGTCAGGTGATAAGAAGCTACGTCCTACCAGGGAAACTCCCCCGTCAGGTGATAAGAAGCTCAGTTGGCTAACGGCTCTCATGCATTGAAGGAGGCATGAGCTCGGCTCTGGGCTCCCTAGGCTGACCGGGGGAGTGTAGCGCCCAGGATCACTTAGATAATTGACACCGGATGAAAAGGTTGCAAAATCGTGGGATATTTAAAAAAAAAACTAAAACAGGAATATAGACAGACAGCAGTGACTGTCAATACATTTGTGACACTGTGACACACACTCATTAATGAATGAATGAATGAATTACATTTCATTCATATTAAATTCAAATTAATGTCAGGTGTAAATTTATTTTATGTGTATTTTAAGTGTATGTAACACACAGTGTATGTAACACACAGTGACAACAATACATTTACAGCATTAACACAGACACTGACTCTCTCTCTCTCTCTCTCTCTCTCTCTCTCTCTCTCTCTCTCTCTCTCTCTCTCTCTCTCTCTCTCTCTCTCTCTCTCTCTCTCTCTCTCTCTCTCTCTCTCTCTCTTCGCAGCGCTGAGCCTGTTGCCACGGAAACAGCGAATGGGAGACTCGCAGAGGTTGGTTGATGGTGGCGGGCGCAGCTTATCTCAACTGGAGGGGTGTGGCTTGAATACATCATCATCACCTCTCTCTCTCTTTTTTTTTCAGGGACGTCTTTCTGAACCAATCAGACACGGACTCCGCCTACCCGGCGCCTCACAGCCAGTCACAGTGCACCCTTGCCCCCAAGCCCCTCCCGCTCCCCCTCCCACCATTCAAGCCCCTCCCTCCCCAGAGGGACGCCGGGGGCAAGAGGCGTGGCTTGGTGACATCATCACCAGTGGGCGGGTCTCTGGAGAAGAGCTCCAGTTTAGGAGAGCTGAGAGGAGGGGAGGCGGGGCTTAGTCCCTTAGCTCCTCCCCTCCTGTCCTCCTCATATTCCACACAGGTGAGAATTCAAATTATCATTTAATTTTACCATCATTTTACACTTCAAATGTATTGAAATAGTAATCTAGGATCATAGGTAAACCTATAAGAACCTATCATCAGTCTGAACAGTAGAACATTTAATAGTAATATAATAATAATATAATAGTAATCTACGATTATAGGTAAACCTATAAGAACATTACATTACAGTCATTTAGCAGACACTTTTATCCAAAGTGACTTACAGTAAGTGCATTCAACATAGGTAGGGAACTAAACTACTAATCACCAGAAGTCTGAAGTGCATTCTCTTCTAAAACAAGCAACCAAGAGCATACCTAGCGCTAAGGTAAAAGTGCAATATATCAGATTCCTACTTTCATAAACAGATGAGACAAAATATGAAAATCAAATGAGCATGAGCTAAAATAAATAAGTGTATCGAATAGACAAGATCCAATAAAATAAAACAAGCGTTCGTACAACTAGTTAACAAGTATGCAAGGCGAAGATAACCTATCATCAGTCTGAACAGTAGAATATCAATAATTATGATCTGTACACTATAGGATGCCAGGTTAACACTGACCTGGCATCTGTCTACGTAGCATGTTATCTAAATTACATTTTTTTTTTTTTCTTACATTTTCATCCCACGATTTTGTAACCCTATTTTTTACACCCAGTGCCAATTGTCTATGTAATCCTGGGCACTACCTTCCCTCTGCCAACCTAGGGAGGCCAGGGCCGAGCTCATGCCTCCTTCAATGCATGAGAGCCAACTGACCTTCTTGTCACCTGACAGGGGGGAGTTTCCCTGGTTGGACGTAGCGCGTGGAAGGAACACGTTATTCCAACCAGTTCCCTTCCCCTCCATCAGGCGCCCTGGCTGACCAGGGGGAGGCAGTATAGTGACCAGGATTACTGCATGTTTGTGTGAGGGTATTAACTACCCTAGGAGACACAGGGAGAACATGCAAACTCCACACAGAAAGGCCCTTTCACCAACCCCACCTAGGGTATGGGCGCTGATGACGCGGAGGAGAGAACACGCCCCCAGCGCCCACAGCGTCCCCTGCGGGAATCGAACCCAGGACCTTCTAGCTGTGAGGCGACAGCACTACCGACTGCGCCACTGTGCCCCCTAAATGACATTTTAACCTCTGTGGCTCTTTAGCCCCTCCCTAGTGGCTCCCTGTAGTTTTACCAAATATATATGGAAATTAATTATGTTTATTTTCTTCACATCTTAATTCTAATCTATCGTTGCAGTAGGAATGACATACATGACACAATCATACATTCTTACGTTCTACAATATTGTGTAAAATAAATTAAAAGTTTCAACATTTCTGTCAACTAAAATGAGCCTCACAGCCTGTGAAACATGTTGGTGAAGCACCAGCCAGGTGACTCACCATGACACTATGGATTATATATATATATTATATATTTATATATATATATTATAAATAAGCACCAGCCAGGTGACTCACCATGACACTATGGATTCCAAATGCAAAAAACATAGACAACTGAGGATTTTTTTGGTAATTTTAGTCATTTTGATAGGCTAATATACACTTAGAACCTAGAATAGAATAGCATACCTATAGGCTAATATACACTTAGAACCTAGAATAGAATAGCATACCTATAGGCTAATATACACTTAGAACCTAGAATAGAATAGCATACCTATAGGCTAATGTACACTTAGAACCTAGAATAGAATAGCATACCTATAGGCTAATATACACTTAGAACCTAGAATAGAATAGCATACCTATAGGCTAATGTACACTTAGAACCTAGAATAGAATAGCATACCTATAGGCTAATATACACTTAGAACCTAGAATAGAATAGCATACCTATAGGCTAATGTACACTTAGAACCTAGAATAGAATAGCATACCTATAGGCTAATGTACACTTAGAACCTAGAATAGAATAGCATACCTAGAATGAGGTTTATTGTCAGATCACAGGTTTACAAAGTTAAAAAGTGGGTGAAATTCGCTTTCGTACATCGTTCCCATCGTAACGTTATTTCCATAGAAAGAAGAGGGGGAGGAAGAAGAGGGGGGGGGAGGGAGATCAAACAAGAGAACAAAAAGAACCAAACAAGTTATCTACACATTTACACTAGTACCTGAGATATTTTTTATAAACTTAATAGCCCGGGTTGCCTTCATTATGAGGCTGAAATATGTTTGCGGCTCCAGACACATGTTGTGTTTAGTTTTTGGTCCAAAAAGGCTCTTTTGACATTTAAGGTGCTGATAATCCTACAAGGTCTATGAATACAAAGAGGGATTGATTACTAATGGATTACTTTATGTTACAGGCCATCTACACCGCCTCCCCTCCTCCCCATGGCCACGCCCCCTCCTCTCCTCCAGACCCCGCCCACTCCTCTCCTCCTGACGATGGCCACGCCCCTGACTCCTCTTCCTCCTCCTCCAATCCGGACGAGGACAGAAGGCGAGAGGCGGAGCGAGAGGAGAGAGAGGGAGGAGCCCAGAGAAAACACGCCTCCTCACTCAACAGGATGTTCAAGAAGAGGAAATGAAACATGGATGTTTACATGGTCGCCATCACATGTAAACATATCCATCACATACATCAGCTATTTGAAAATAGCAGATCTACAAGCTCACAACGACGCGTTGTGAGCTATGTTTATTTTCAACATAATCTTGACCAAAAAAATGACATTTTAACAACACAAAGCTTGTATGAGGGGGGTCCCTGGCACACATATTTTGAGATGGGGGTCCGCGGCCAATTTAGTGCATAATCATTTGGGGGTCCTTGATATGAAAATGTTTGAGAACTACTGGTTTAAACAACATTTAGGATGGAAAGCCCAAATAAGGAACTACACTTTAGAAACAAGACTAGAAATAAGCCCAAAGTCGCTTATAATAAGCAGACATGGCAACACTGACCCTATATATACTAATATACCTAATATACTGCCCATTATATATATTTATATATATATATATATGTATATATATGTATATATATATATATATATATATATATATATATATACATATATATATATATATATATATACACACATATTTTTATGTTTTTTGAAAATTAACTCCATCATTAAGTGTGTCGCACTAAAGTAGTGAAAATAGCAGATCTACAAGCTCACAACGTGTCACATATTTTCACAATTTTAAAATGTAATTTTTGTTATTTGTGTGTGTGTGTGTGTGTGTGTGTGTGTGTGTGTGTGTGTGTGTGTGTGTGTGTGTGTGTGTGTGTGTGTGTGTGTGTGTGTGTGTGTGTGTGAACATGTTTTAACAAACACATGTATTTCCAAGTTTTCATGTAAAAATAATGTTTAGTTATTGGTCAGTTTAGACCACTGTCTCCCAAACAGTGGGTTGAGACCCATGTGTGGGTCATGGACCATTTTCTATGGGTTGCAATAAAAAAGATCCACAAATCTCCATATTATGTCGTTTTGTTTTGTTTTTATTTCCATAAAAAAGGGATATTTCACTTACTAAAATGTTTAGTAAACATACGTTGACTTAACACTGATGCTGTTAAAACATTATATTCATTATGTTTAGTAAACATATGTTGACTTAACACTGATGCTGTTAAAACATTATATTCATTATGTTTAGTAAACATATGTTGACTTAACACTGATGCTGTTAAAACATTATATTCATTATGTTTAGTAAACATATGTTGACTTAACACTGATGCTGTTAAAAGATTATAATCATTATGTTTAGTAAACATATGTTGACTTAACACTGATGCTGTTAAAACATTATATTCATTATGTTTAGTAAACATATGTTGACTTAACACTGATGCTGTTAAAACATTATATTCATTATGTTTAGTAAACATATGTTGACTTAACACTGATGCTGTTAAAACATTATATTCATTATGTTTAGTAAACATATGTTGACTTAACACTGATGCTGTTAACACATTATATTCATTATGTTTAGTAAACATATGTTGACTTAACACTGATGCTGTTAACACATTATATTCATTATGTTTAGTAAACATATGTTGACTTAACACTGATGCTGTTAAAACATTATATTCATTATGTTTAGTAAACATATGTTGACTTAACACTGATGCTGTTAAAACATTATATTCATTATGTTTACTAAACATGTTGACTTAACACTGATGCTGTTAACACATTATATTCATTATGTTTAGTAAACATATGTTGACTTAACACTGATGCTGTTAAAACATTATATTCATTATGTTTACTAAACATATGTTGACTTAACAATGATGCTGATAAAACATTATATTCATTATGTTTACATTACATTACAGTCATTGAGCAGACGCTTTTATCCAAAGCGACTTACAATAAGTGCATTCAACATAGGTAGGGAACAAAACTACTAATCACCAGAAGCATTAAGTGCATTCTCTTCTAAAACAAGCAACCAAGAGTATACCTAGAGCTAAAGTAAAAGTGCAATATATCAGCTACCTACTTTCATAAACAGATGAGACAAAATAGGAAAATCAAATGAGAAAGAGCTAAAACAAATAAATGTATCGAATAAACAAGATCCAATAAAACAATAAAACAAGAGTTCGTACAACTAGTTAACAAGTAGGCAAGGAGAAGAGGAAGGGTAGTGTTTCCTGAAGAGGTGGGTTTTCAGCCTGCGGCGAAAGATGGGCAGTGACTCTGCTGTCCTGACATCAGTGGGGAGTTCATTCCACCACTGTGGGGCCAGAACAGAAAAAAATTGTGACCTTGTAGATCGGCCAGAAGGACCCTTGAGCAACGAGGCAATCAGTCGCCCCGAGGTGGCCGACCGAAGTGGTCGGGCAGGGTTGTAAGCATCGACCATAGCCCGGAGGTAAGAAGGAGCTGTTCCTTTCACTGCCCTATAGGCTAGCACCAGGGTTTTAAACTGGATGCGAGCTGCTTCGGGGAGCCAGTGTAGAGAACGGAGAAGGATAGTTGTGTGGGAGAACTTGGGGCGGTTGAACACCAGAAGAGCCGCAGCTTTCTGAACAAGCTCCAGAGGTCTGATGGAAGATGCCGGGGCACCAGCAAGGAGGGAGTTGCAGTAGTCAGGCGGGAGATGACAAGAGCCTGGATGAGCACCTGGGCTGCCTTCTCCGTGAGGAAGGGGCGAATCCTCCTGATGTTGTAGAGAAGGAATCTGCAGGACCGTGTCACTGATGCAATGTTTGCCGAGAACGACAGTTGATCGTCACACCCAGATTCTTCGCAGTCCGAGTTGACGTCACCACAGCATTATCAATGGTGATGGCCATGTCTCGGTGCGGACAGCCCTTCCCCGGGAGGAACATCAGTTCGTCTTGTCCAGGTTGAGCTTCAGGTGGTGCGTCGACATCCGCTCTGAGATGTCAGCCAGACAAGCAGCAATGCGTGCCTCCACTTGTGTGTCAGAGGGGGGGAATGAAAGGATCAGCTGGGTGTCATCGGCATAGCAGTAGTAGAAAAAGCCATGGGAGTGGATGACAGCACCAAGAGATGTAGTGTAGAGAGAGAAAAGAAGAGGACCCAGAACCGAGCCTTGAGGAACCCCAGTAGTGAGCCTGCGTGGTTCTGACACAGACCCTCTCAGCTTCACCTGGTAGCAGCGACCTGTCAGGTAGGATGCAAACAGGGAGAGTGCACAGCCTGAGACACCCATCCCCTTAAGGGTGGAGAGGAGGATCTGATGGTTCACTGTGTCGAACGCTGCAGACAGGTCCAGGAGTATCAGGACGGAGGAGAGAGAGTTCGCTCTAGCGGCATGGAGCGACTCCGGTCCTCTGGTGGATGTTTAGTAAACCTGTTGACTTAACACTGATGCTGTTAAAACATTATATTCATTATGTTTAGTAAACATATGTTAATAAAGCAATAGCCAGCTCTCCGAAGTCCTTTTGGTACTTTAAATTCATATGCACGGACAACATAGCACACACGGACGCGTTTCGGCGTCAAGCTTTCCTCAGCGTGTATGGTAATGCAAACATTTGGGGACTGTTAAATAGGGGGACCGGGGTGTAACACGGAAATCGGTCCGTCTAAAAACAGGCTCGTTCATAGGCCTCATCACAGTTATTTATACATCACATAAATCCCTACACCCCTTTTTGATTTGGGGACTCTGATCCATTACATATAAAAAATAGTCAAATACCAGAAAACAGTTCACGTAAGTACACTCCCTTGACTTTCTGTCATAAACAGGAATGCAGAAATAAATGCAAATACAAATTACAAAACAAAAAACAGTCAAAGAAATAAACAATTAATAATAAACGTACACCTCTCTGAATACAATCACAGACATAAGACTCAACCCCAATTCCAAATTCATGACGTTTATAAAAAACAGCCCAATAGCAGTTCCTCGTTTAACCCCTTGGGGTGTTCTGTCTGTAGATTATGTATCCAAAGAGCTTCTCTTTGTAAGAGAAGCCTATCTCTGTTACCAACTCTTTTTAAAGGATGTACAGTCTCAATGCCTTGAAACCTCAACGAACATACCTCGTGTCCTACTGAATTAAAGTGTCTCGCTACCGGGGATTTCTCATCCCTATTTCTAATATTTGATATGTGTTCACCAATTCTTATTTTCAATTCTCTCTTTGTTTTGCCTACATAGCAGAGTCCACATGGACATTTCAACAGGTAGACCACATATTTCGTTTTGCATGTAATTCTACTCTTGATATTAATCTTTTTGCCAGTATGAGGGTGTAACACTGTTTCTATGGTTAATGGCTATCCTTTGCTATTTGCAGACACACCATCACAGACACAGCTGATAGAGCACGATATTGGAAAGGCAAAACGAGCCCAACTGGATAAGGAGGTTAGGTACATGCTGGATAACAATTTGGCAGAACCCTCAAATGGCAGTTGGGCCTCTGTGTCTCGTTTGGTTAAAAAAGCCTGATTCCATTTTCAACCTTGCACAGACTTAAGAAGAGTCAACAGTGTTACAAAACCTGACTTGTTCCTTTTACCACGCATGGAAGATTGCCTTAGACCAAGTAGGTTCTGCAGTTGTGGTACCTCTTACTGTTATTCTGAAGTCTAAAGTTTATTTGGTCAGCTAAGGCTGTGTTTTTGAAAATGTAAAACTGCCAAGTACAGTTAATCGATATTTGTGATATTTACTCTGTCCCTCATCACTCTTAAAACTGTTCCTACAGGTGACTGAGGGGGTGAGTGGGTGGTTGGATGGATGGGTCAGGTATTAGTATGATTGATGAGAACTGTAAAGTTGAATTAAATGTTACGGAGTACCTGGTTGGTCTCCTCTCTTATGGGGGGAGGTGTGATGACCCATCCGGTTTGGGTGTAGTGTTGCTGTGATTCTAATGGTGTTCTCTGTTCATGTGTAGGGGGAGGGGACCAGCCTGCAGGGGTGTGCCTAGAGGACGAGGCACACCTGACTCCAATCATCCTCAGGAGTATTTAAGCAGGCTGGTCAGGCTGGTCAGAGCCATTCTGTCTCTCTCTCCTACACAGGAAACATTGTTTGTTTTTGGTTCCGTCTGAGTTTAGTTCTACTTTGTTTTGCATCTTGCACATACACTACATTTTCACACATCCATACATGCACTACACTACTGATACAACTGACTAACCACACATCACGCTAATTAAGTATTAGTTTCTGTTTCTTTGAGTTATCAATAAATACATTTAAACTTAAAGGAGAATTCCGGACAAATTAAGTGTTATCTTTCATGTCTCGTTACTCACCTAGCGACGTGAAAAGTGGCGTTCTTTTTTTTCATATATTCCCCTGTCGTCATTTTTTAAACCCCCTCCGTTGTCATAATGGGAGCGCGTGGGTTAGTGAAATTCGTCTATTATAACCAACGCAAAGTTGTTTTTTTCTCTACTTGTATTCATAGTAGAGTCTCATGATAGTCAAACATGAGAGTAGCTAGCCTGAGAGGCTAGCGCTACTGCCGAACGATTTAACACTGGATGCTTGTTTCTTTCCAGAACCTGGCAACTCGTGTTGCCAGAATCTGGAAACAAGCAACCAGTGTTAAATCGTTCGGCAGTAGCGCTAGCCTCTCAGGCTAGCTACTCTCATGTTTGACTATCATGAGACTCTACTATGAATACAAGTAGAGAAAAAAACAACTTTGCGTTGGTTATAATAGACGAATTTCACTAACCCACGCGCTCCCATTATGACAACGGAGGGGGTTTAAAAAATGACGACAGGGGAATATATGAAAAAAAAGAACGCCACTTTTCACGTCGCTAGGTGAGTAACGAGACATGAAAGATAACACTTAATTTGTCCGGAATTCTCCTTTAACCTTGTGTGTCGTCTCCCACTTTTGTCATGATGTGATTCAGTTCATGACAGTTACATTGAAGACAACCTGAACATGGAAAATTACCTGTAGGTGGGTCTGACATAAAATGTTTAGGAGGTACGTAACAGTCTGCTCTGACCAGTGAGTCTCTTAAATTTTGGGCTCGTTTATGTGCAAACATTGGGGGCGTTTTAAACACGTGACCTATAGCAGGATCAGTGGAAAGAATATACCAGTATTTTCTTTACTTCATTACAAATTGGAGAAAAAGTGGTAAACAGCACAATTTTAGGCTCTCCTGGCTGTGGAGGTTTAGAAGTCAATAAACTGGTTCTGTTAATGTTACGTACCTTGTGTAAACAATCATTTAAGACCTTATTATTGTAGCCTTTAGCATTGAAACATTGATTTAGATCCTGTGCTTGTTTTTCAAAAGCAGTGTCTGTGCTACAAATTCTCTTAACCCTCTGTAGCTGGCTATAGGGTAGGCCCTTCTTTAAACCTGGTGGGTGGTAACTGGAGAAGTGCAAGTAATTATTTCTATCGTTTTTTTTCTTGTACACAGAAGTGGACACCTGTTCGTCCATTTTATCCATTACATCCAAGAAGGAAACAGACTCCCGACTGAACTCTAAAGTGAAATCTATGGAGGACATTCTAGAATTTATGTACAAACGGAACCCCTCCAACTGGTCCGTTGTACCCGAAAATATAAGGAAGAGAATATACCAAAACCAGCATTTCAAATGAGAGCAAACAGATTATTGTGATACACAAAATCCTCTTCGAATTTGCCCATGAATAAATTGGCATTGTTGGGTGAGCACGGGCTACCCATACTCACCCCTTGACACTGTAAGTAAAAAGCATTCTCAAATTTAAAGTAGTTCTTGTTTAAGACTAATTGAGTCAGGTTTACCAAAAACTCAGTCGAGGGAGTCTGTACTTCTCTCTGATTTAAAAAGTGTGCCATGGCCTCGAGGCCTTCTTTATGGGGAACATTGGTATAAAGACTAGCAACATCCATAGTGCAGAAAATGTCAGTCACTTGAATATCCTGAATTGAATTCAATTTATTCAAAAAAAAAGTGGTGTCTTTAAAGAACGAAGGCAAATTTGATACCAGCGGTTTGATGTGTAAATCAATATATTGTGACATAGGTTCTGTCAAAGATTGTGTCCCTGCCACTATAGGGCGTCCTGGAACCGGTTCAATTAAACTCTTATGTACGGCTATTCGGACTCTGATTCAGAGAACATACTATTCCCAGCGGATGAGACACTTTTTGTGAAGGACTCCGCACTGTCGACGTCCAGGCTAGTAGTAGTAGTAGTAGCTACTATTTCAGCTATTTGGACCGGTCTTACCCTTTCTCCCCCAGGCAAGAGCCATTCACACCTCAGAGACCCCCCGCATTGGCCCGCCGATCGTCATTGTTCTGTTTAATGGGTGATTTCCATTTTACTTTCAGCCTGGCCAAGGGACTTCTCTGTTCTCTCCTTTAGGCCAATACTAATAATGAAATAAAAAGTATAACTGTGTTGTTCCCGTAAATCTAACCTATAAATGCTGTATTTCATCTAAGCATTGTGTAAAGCATGTTTATAGTGTAGCAGAGCGAGAGAGAGAGAGAACAGGCTGCGACTAGCACCCTATCTTCATCTCTCGCTGTTGCCATGTCTGCTCATTATAAGCGACTTTGGCCTTGTTTTTCACGTCTTTCAATGAAGACACGTTGTGAGCTATCTATCTGTAAGGACAGACATCTCGTTATATCATGGCTTAATTTCCCCATTCCAGAAGTTTACAAATATAAATAAATAGTTAAATTAAGAGCCTATTATTATTATTATTATATATATAATTCAATTAAAATGGTAATACTTTTATTTCACTGTGTTGCTGCTTCTGTTCTGTTACTTTACTGGAGTATTTGCAATTGTCTATACTTTTAACTTCTACTCCACTACATCTCAGAGGCAAATATTGTGCTTTTACTCATTACTCCTGTTAAAGGGCAAGACCACTTTGGTAGAGGTTTGGGTTGTGTAGTTACCTTGCCATGATGTAACTCCAAAGGTGGGCAAGAAATAAAAAATAATTGCTCCATTGATTAGAAATTGATAATTCAAAATATGCTCCTCATTGACTTACATTGTACGGTAAAACTGCTCTCAAAGTCACTCTTTTAGCACAAAAACGAACGCAAACAAAGTTGATTCAGACAATATAGAACATCACCAAACCCAGTACTGTTTTTTTTTTAAATAAAAATGTCAACTTCCTGTTGATTTTTGCCATTTTTAATAAGTAGAAAACCCGGACTGGATCGGCGGATCCGGATCCAGATCTTCAAATAGCAAAATCAACAGGAAGTTGACATTTTTATTACAAAAACAAACAGTACTGGGTTTGGTGATGCTCTATATTGTCTGAATCAGCTATGTTTGGGTTCATTTATGTGCTAAAAGAGTGACTTTGAGAGTGGTTTTACCATACAATGTAAGTCAATGAGGAGCATATTTTGAATTATCAATTTCTAATCAATGGAGCAATTCTTTTTGATTTCTTGCCCACCTTTGGAGTTACATCATGGCAAGGTAACTACACAACCCAAACCTCTACTAAAGTGGTCTTACCCTTTAAAACTGAGTTGTGTTCAGAACCCAAATGCAACCACTCAGGAGACAGGAAATGGTTAATGCCTTGCGAGGCGTTTTAATAACCAAAATAACACAAAAAAGGAACATGTATAGATATATCTATATAAATCTACATGGATATACATATATAACTAGTGGCACAAATATATATATGTATATATGTAGATATTATATAATATAAAACTATACTTAGGGAGAGTCCATGAGAGTAGTCAGAGTCCTAGCATGTGGTCGGTAGCCAAACAAACGATCCAGAGGAATGGTGGTGGCAAGCAGGGAGTGGCACTGCAGATCTGGAGTGTGACAAAAAACAAGCGATCAGAATGATTGCAGCAAAACACAGAAAATATCTCTAAAGGGTACGGACAGCAACAATGTAGGCTTCAGCTATACTTGCCAGGTAATTCTATGGGAAGATCTGGCAAGGGGCGGAGTCAAGGCAGGGTTCTTGAAGACTCTGGTGATGATGGGAAAATGGAAACAGGTGTGCAGTGCCACACCCAGTCAGCTTGCCACAGGGAGGAGAATGATGAGGTGAGCCTGAGTGTCTAGGTGGCAGAGTGAGAACGGCGCACTGGATTGTGCACAGGAACTCCAGACGTGGAAGGTGGAGGTGAAGGGTTCAAAACCGTAACAACTCCACTACAATTATTTGAAAACTTTAGTTAGTAGTTACTTTGCAGATATAAATGATTACATTATAAAACATACATTAACCACTTTAGCACGATTTTATACTTGAAAATAAAAACCTAAGGATTCATCTCATGTCTATAATGCATTATTAGCATACTTTTAATGCCATATAATCTGTTTATAATCCTGACTGACTGACTGACTGACTGACTTAGTAAACATATGTTTACTTAACACTGATACATTAACACATCCACTGCCAAGGGCTAATCTCATAATGTACTCACCAGTGCCAAGGTGTTTTTGTTGTTTTTTTGTTTTTTTCATGTCGCCATAGATCTTGTTAAAATCCTTAAGATTGAGCGCTACACAGTCTGTTTACATCCGCGCGATCTCCCTGTATCTCCCAGTGAAAACCACGTGTCAAACGGGGCATCCATGTTTGAGTTAGAGCGGATTACGTTAAACAGTGAAATGCGAGGAGAAAAAACTACAGGAAGAGAATTGAGTTTCAGTTTCGTCTGTAGAACGAGGGCGGGCGTGATCGTGAAAACCGGATCCCAAATAATTCTATTTCCTGTCATCAAACCGGAAACGGAAGTGGATCAAAAAAATTCCGAAAGTGCACCCGGACCGCGCATGCGCGAAAAGACCGCAGCCCGTAGGGCTACGGTCTCGGCGCTTAACAGTTGGATTTAACGGCCCGTAGGACTACGGTCTTGGCAGTTAATGTGTTAAATTCGATACATTATAAAGTTAGATAGTATTGTCCACCTGACAGACCATAATTATGCTAGATATGGTTTTCTGAGCAGAATATTAGAGCCGGGTAAAGAGGGACTTGGATTCAGAAATGAGGGAATCATTTAGATTGTAAATGATTCTTCAATAATCCACAAATTAAATCATTATAGAAGAATCATTTAGATTGTAAAAAGTAATCAGTAAAACGTATAATAAACAGACATCATGTTTTTGAATATGAGTTTATTCACCGAATGAATATGATCATTATAGAATACACTCTATAAAGTAATGGTATCAGTAACAGTGTTACATAGAATGCACTCTATAAAGTAATGGTATCAGTAACAGTGTTACGTAGAATACACTCTATAAAGTAATGGTACCAGTAACAGTGTTACATAGAATACACTCTATAAAGTAATGGTACCAGTAACAGTGTTACATAGAATACACTCTATAAAGTAATGGTACCAGTAACAGTGTTACATAGAATACACTCTATAAAGTAATGGTACCAGTAACAGTGTTACCTAGAATACACTCTATAAAGTAATGGTACCAGTAACAGTGTTACATAGAATACACTCTATAAAGTAATGGTATCAGTAACAGTGTTACATAGAATACACTCTATAAAGTAATGGTACCAGTAACAGTGTTACATAGAATACACTCTATAAAGTAATGGTACCAGTAACAGTGTTACATAGAATACACTCTATAAAGTAATGGTACCAGTAACAGTGTTACATAGAATACACTCTATAAAGTAATGGTACCAGTAACAGTGTTACATAGAATACACTCTATAAAGTAATGGTACCAGTAACAGTGTTACATAGAGTACACTCTATAAAGTAATGGTACCAGTAACAGTGTTACATAGAATAGACCAGAACACCACTCCACATGTTGTGGTTGGATGAGGTATCAGAGAGCCTTCTCCTAGTAGGTAATCTCATGTAAACTGTGTCTCTCTCCTCCAGCTCTATGATCATTCCATTAGAAATGGGTTCCCAATTTCCATGATTATTCCATCCAACGCTCACCATGAGTCTCTGATCGTTTTTATACATCTGGATAGACACATTCTCTGCTGGTCCCCCACTGTTAGATGCAGTGTACCTGAAGTGATAAACTCCTTTAACAGGAGATGTGAAGATACCTGTCAGACCGCGCGCGTGCACACACACGTGCACACACACACACACACACACACACACACACACACACACACACACACACACACACACACACACACACACACACACACACACACACACACACACACACACACACCTGTATGAATATCCTGATTTCAATGTGAAACACACAGTTGAAGATTTATTTATGACTGTATTAATGTAATAATATTAATAAATAAAACCAAGATCTGATAGATATGGTTGTTGTCGGGCAGAAACCTTGTATCTCCACATTTCATCTTGTTTTTATGGGTTTTTTTTATACTTCTTCATATGACAGTGTCACACAAAAGTAGCAAAAACAGCAGATCTACAAGCTCACAACACATCATGGTGTTGTGAGCTTGTAGTGAGCTTGTTGTGAGCTTTCCCCCCCGCCCATAACAAAACGCCTAAAACAGAGAGTGCGTGCGTGTGTGCGTGTGTGTGCGTGTGTGTGTGTGTGTGTGTGTGTGCATTAGATCCATTGGAACAAAAGCTTCCATAAAAGTAACAGTTTTGGACTTACAAGGTTTCTACCTGACAACAACCATATGTAAGCTGTGTAATTACAAGGTTTCTACCTGACAACAACCATATGTAAGCTGTGTAATTACAAGGTTTCTACATGACAACAACCATATGTAAGCTGTGTAATTACAAGGTTTCTACCTGACAACAACCATATGTAAACTGTGTAATTACAAGGTTTCTACATGACAACAACCATATGTAAGCTGTGTAATTACAAGGTTTCTACATGACAACAACCATATGTAAGCTGTGTAATTACAAGGTTTCTACCTGACAACAACCATATGTAAACTGTGTAATTACAAGGTTTCTACATGACAACAACCATATGTAAACTGTGTAATTACAAGGTTTCTACCTGACAACAACCATATGTAAGCTGTGTAATTACAAGGTTTCTACCTGACAACAACCATATGTAAGCTGTGTAATTACAAGGTTTCTACATGACAACAACCATATGTAAGCTGTGTAATTACAAGGTTTCTACCTGACAACAACCATATGTAAACTGTGTAATTACAAGGTTTCTACATGACAACAACCATATGTAAGCTGTGTAATTACAAGGTTTCTACCTGACAACAACCATATGTAAACTGTGTAATTACAATGTTTCTACCTGACAACAACCATATGTAAGCTGTGTAATTACAAGGTTTCTACATGACAACAACCATATGTAAACTGTGTAATTACAAGGTTTCTACCTGACAACAACCATATGTAAGCTGTGTAATTACAAGGTTTCTACATGACAACAACCATATGTAAGCTGTGTAATTACAAGGTTTCTACATGACAACAACCATATGTAAGCTGTGTAATTACAAGGTTTCTACATGACAACAACCTGTAAGCTGTGTAATTACAAGGTTTCTACATGACAACAACCATATGTAAGCTGTGTAATTACAAGGTTTCTACCTGACAACAACCATATGTAAACTGTGTAATTACAAGGTTTCTACCTGACAACAACCATATGTAAACTGTGTAATTACAAGGTTTCTCCCTGACAACAACCATATGTAAGCTGTGTAATTACAAGGTTTCTACCTGACAACAACCATATGTAAGCTGTGTAATTACAAGGTTTCTACCTGACAACAACCATATGTAAACTGTGTAATTACAAGGTTTCTACCTGACAACAACCATATGTAAACTGTGTAATTACAAGGTTTCTACCTGACAACAACCATATGTAAACTGTGTAATTACAAGGTTTCTCCCTGACAACAACCATATGTAAGCTGTGTAATTACAAGGTTTCTACCTGACAACAACCATATGTAAACTGTGTAATTACAAGGTTTCTACCTGACAACAACCATATGTAAACTGTGTAATTACAAGGTTTCTACCTGACAACAACCATATGTAAGCTGTGTAATTACAAGGTTTCTACCTGACAACAACCATATGTAAACTGTGTAATTACAAGGTTTCTACCTGACAACAACCATATGTAAACTGTGTAATTACAAGGTTTCTACCTGACAACAACCATATGTAAGCTGTGTAATTACAAGGTTTCTACCTGACAACAACCATATGTAAGCTGTGTAATTACAAGGTTTCTACCTGACAACAACCATATGTAAGCTGTGTAATTACAAGGTTTCTACCTGACAACAACCATATGTAAGCTGTGTAATTACAAGGTTTCTACCTGAAAACAACCATATGTAAACTGTGTAATTACAAGGTTTCTACCTGACAACAACCATATGTAAACTGTGTAATTACAAGGTTTCTACCTGACAACAACCATATGTAAACTGTGTAATTACAAGGTTTCTACCTGACAACAACCATATGTAAGCTGTGTAATTACAAGGTTTCTACCTGACAACAACCATATGTAAACTGTGTAATTACAAGGTTTCTACCTGACAACAACCATATGTAAGCTGTGTAATTACAAGGTTTCTACCTGACAACAACCATATGTAAGCTGTGTAATTACAAGGTTTCTACCTGACAACAACCATATGTAAGCTGTGTAATTACAAGGTTTCTACCTGACAACAACCATATGTAAGCTGTGTAATTACAAGGTTTCTACCTGACAACAACCATATGTAAGCTGTGTAATTACAAGGTTTCTACATGACAACAACCATATGTAAGCTGTGTAATTACAAGGTTTCTACCTGACAACAACCATATGTAAGCTGTGTAATTACAAGGTTTCTACCTGACAACAACCATATGTAAACTGTGTAATTACAAGGTTTCTACCTGACAACAACCATATGTAAGCTGTGTAATTACAAGGTTTCTACCTGACAACAACCATATGTAAGCTGTGTAATTACAAGGTTTCTACCTGACAACAACCATATGTAAACTGTGTAATTACAAGGTTTCTACCTGACAACAACCATATGTAAACTGTGTAATTACAAGGTTTCTACCTGACAACAACCATATGTAAACTGTGTAATTACAAGGTTTCTACCTGACAACAACCATATGTAAACTGTGTAATTACAAGGTTTCTACCTGACAACAACCATATGTAAACTGTGTAATTACAAGGTTTCTACCTGACAACAACCATATGTAAACTGTGTAATTACAAGGTTTCTACCTGACAACAACCATATGTAAGCTGTGTAATTACAAGGTTTCTACCTGACAACAACCATATGTAAACTGTGTAATTACAAGGTTTCTACCTGACAACAACCATATGTAAACTGTGTAATTACAAGGTTTCTACCTGACAACAACCATATGTAAGCTGTGTAATTACAAGGTTTCTACCTGACAACAACCATATGTAAACTGTGTAATTACAAGGTTTCTACCTGACAACAACCATATGTAAACTGTGTAATTACAAGGTTTCCACCTGACAACAACCATATGTAAACTGTGTAATTACAAGGTTTCCACCTGACAACAACCATATGTAAGCTGTGTAATTACAAGGTTTCCACCTGACAACAACCATATGTAAACTGTGTAATTACAAGGTTTCCACCTGACAACAACCATATGTAAACTGTGTAATTACAAGGTTTCTCCCTGACAACAACCATATGTAAACTGTGTAATTACAAGGTTTCTACCTGACAACAACCATATGTAAGCTGTGTAATTACAAGGTTTCTACCTGACAACAACCATATGTAAACTGTGTAATTACAAGGTTTCTACCTGACAACAACCATATGTAAGCTGTGTAATTACAAGGTTTCTACCTGACAACAACCATATGTAAACTGTGTAATTACAAGGTTTCTACCTGACAACAACCATATGTAAACTGTGTAATTACAAGGTTTCTACCTGACAACAACCATATGTAAACTGTGTAATTACAAGGTTTCTACCTGACAACAACCATATGTAAGCTGTGTAATTACAAGGTTTCTACCTGACAACAACCACATGTAAGCTGTGTAATTACAAGGTTTCTACCTGACAACAACCACATGTAAACTGTGTAATTACAAGGTTTCTACCTGACAACAACCATATGTAAACTGTGTAATTACAAGGTTTCTCCCTGACAACAACCATATGTAAACTGTGTAATTACAAGGTTTCTCCCTGACAACAACCATATGTAAACTGTGTAATTACAAGGTTTCTACCTGACAACAACCATATGTAAACTGTGTAATTACAATGTTTCTACCTGACAACAACCATATGTAAACTGTGTAATTACAAGGTTTCTACCTGACAACAACCATATGTAAGCTGTGTAATTACAAGGTTTCTACCTGACAACAACCATATGTAAGCTGTGTAATTACAAGGTTTCTACCTGACAACAACCATATGTAAACTGTGTAATTACAAGGTTTCTACCTGACAACAACCATATGTAAACTGTGTAATTACAAGGTTTCTACCTGACAACAACCATATGTAAACTGTGTAATTACAAGGTTTCTACCTAATTTAATGACTTTAAGACCTTTTTAATGCCTAAAGAAAAGAAAAGAAAAAGACCATTTCTGTATGAAAGGTAATCAACAAACTAAACTATACAAACTGGTCAAACATTGGCCAAAGTGTCAAATAATATAAGAAAAAGGAAAAGATAGTGAAAATAGCAGATCTACAAGCTCACAACGCGACCAGCTATTTTCACAATATTTATCTGTGGAACCGAGTCAAAATAAATGTCAGGGTGGGCGATCCCCTAGAATATCATTATTTTGGTGGGTTCCCAGTGTAAATATTATTTTGGGGGGTCCCCAGTGTAAATATCATTATTTTGGGGGGTCCCCAGTTCAAATATCATTATTTTGGGGGGTTCCCACTTCCCAGTGTAAATATCATTATTTTGGGGGGTTCCCACTTCCCAGTGTAAATATCATTATTTTGGGGGTCCCCAGTTCAAATATCATTATTTTGGGGGGTCCCCAGTTCAAATATCATTATTTTGGGGGGTCCCCAGTTCAAATATCATTATTTTGGGGGGGTCCCCAGTTCAAATATCATTATTTTGGGGGGTCCCCAGTTCAAATATCATTATTTTGGTGGGTCCCCAGTTCAAATATCATTATTTTGGGGGGTCCCCAGTTCAAATATCATTATTTTGGGGGGTCCCCAGTTCAAATATCATTATTTTGGGGGGTCCCCAGTGTAAATATCATTATTTTGGGGGGTACTCAGTTTAAATATGATTATTTTGGGGGTTTCCACTTCCCAGTGTAAATATCATTATTTTGGGGGGTCCCCAGTTCAAATATCATTATTTTGGGGGGTTCCCACTTCCCAGTGTAAATATCATTATTTTGGGGGTCCCCAGTTCAAATATCATTATTTTGGGGGGTTCCCACTTCCCAGTGTAAATATCATTATTTTGGGGGGTTCCCACTTCCCAGTGTAAATATCATTATTTTGGGGGGTCCCCAGTGTAAATATCATTATTTTGGGGGGTTCCCACTTCCCAGTGTAAATATCATTATTTTGGGGGGTCCCCAGTTCAAATATCATTATTTTGGGGGGTCCCCAGTGTAAATATCATTATTTTGGGGGGTCCCCAGTGTAAATATCATTATTTTGGGGGGTTCCCACTTCCCAGTTTAAATATGATTATTTTGGGGGGTACTCAGTTTAAATATGATTATTTTGGGGGGTACTCAGTTTAAATATGATTATTTTGGGGGGTACTCAGTTTAAATATCATTATTTTGGGGGGTACTCAGTTTAAATATGATTATTTTGGGGGGTACTCAGTTTAAATATGATTATTTTGGGGGGTACTCAGTTTAAATATGATTATTTTGGGGGGTACTCAGTTTAAATATGATTATTTTGGGGGGTACTCAGTGTAAATATGATTATTTTGGGGGGTACTCAGTGTAAATATGATTATTTTGGGGGGTACTCAGTGTAAATATGATTATTTTGGGGGGTACTCAGTTTAAATATGATTATTTTGGGGGGTACTCAGTTTAAATATGATTATTTTGGGGGGTCCTCAGTTTAAATATCATTATTTTGGGGGGTACTCAGTGTAAATATGATTATTTTGGGGGGTACTCAGTGTAAATATGATTATTTTGGGGGGTACTCAGTTTAAATATGATTATTTTGGGGGGTACTCAGTTTAAATATCATTATTTTGGGGGGTACTCAGTTTAAATATCATTATTTTGGGGGGTACTCAGTTTAAATATCATTATTTTGGGGGGTACTCAGTGTAAATATCATTATTTTGGGGGGTACTCAGTTTAAATATCATTATTTTGGGGGGTACTCAGTTTAAATATCATTATTTTGGGGGGTACTCAGTTTAAATATCATTATTTTGGGGGGTACTCAGTTTAAATATGATTATTTTGGGGGGTACTCAGTTTAAATATGATTATTTTGGGGGGTACTCAGTTTAAATATGATTATTTTGGGGGGTACTCAGTTTAAATATGATTATTTTGGGGGGTACTCAGTGTAAATATGATTATTTTGGGGGGTACTCAGTGTAAATATGATTATTTTGGGGGGTACTCAGTTTAAATATGATTATTTTGGGGGGTACTCAGTTTAAATATCATTATTTTGGGGGGTACTCAGTTTAAATATCATTATTTTGGGGGGTACTCAGTGTAAATATGATTATTTTGGGGGGTACTCAGTTTAAATATGATTATTTTGGGGGGTACTCAGTTTAAATATCATTATTTTGGGGGGTACTCAGTTTAAATATCATTATTTTGGGGGGTACTCAGTGTAAATATGATTATTTTGGGGGGTACTCAGTTTAAATATCATTATTTTGGGGGGTACTCAGTTTAAATATCATTATTTTGGGGGGTACTCAGTTTAAATATCATTATTTTGGGGGGTACTCAGTGTAAATATCATTATTTTGGGGGGTCCTCAGTTTAAATATCATTATTTTGGGGGGTCCTCAGTTTAAATATGATTATTTTGGGGGGTACTCAGTTTAAATATCATTATTTTGGGGGGTCCTCAGTTTAAATATCATTATTTTGGGGGGTCCTCAGTGTAAATATCATTATTTTGGGGGGTACTCAGTTTAAATATGATTATTTTGGGGGGTACTCAGTTTAAATATGATTATTTTGGGGGGTCCTCAGTGTAAATATCATTATTTTGGGGGGTACTCAGTTTAAATATCATTATTTTGGGGGGTACTCAGTGTAAATATCATTATTTTGGGGGGTCCTCAGTTTAAATATCATTATTTTGGGGGGTCCTCAGTTTAAATATGATTATTTTGGGGGGTACTCAGTTTAAATATCATTATTTTGGGGGGTCCTCAGTTTAAATATCATTATTTTGGGGGGTCCTCAGTGTAAATATCATTATTTTGGGGGGTACTCAGTTTAAATATGATTAATTTGGGGGGTACTCAGTTTAAATATGATTATTTTGGGGGGTACTCAGTGTAAATATGATTATTTTGGGGGGTACTCAGTTTAAATATCATTATTTTGGGGGGTACTCAGTTTAAATATCATTATTTTGGGGGTACTCAGTTTAAATATCATTATTTTGGGGGGTACTCAGTTTAAATATCATTATTTTGGGGGGTCCTCAGTGTAAATATCATTATTTTGGGGGGTACTCAGTTTAAATATGATTAATTTGGGGGGTACTCAGTTTAAATATGATTATTTTGGGGGGTACTCAGTGTAAATATGATTATTTTGGGGGGTACTCAGTTTAAATATCATTATTTTGGGGGGTACTCAGTTTAAATATCATTATTTTGGGGGTACTCAGTTTAAATATCATTATTTTGGGGGGTACTCAGTTTAAATATCATTATTTTGGGGGGTCCTCAGTTTAAATATCATTATTTTGGGGGGTACTCAGTGTAAATATCATTATTTTGGGGGGTCCTCAGTTTAAATATCATTATTTTGGGGGGTCCTCAGTTTAAATATGATTATTTTGGGGGGTACTCAGTTTAAATATCATTATTTTGGGGGGTCCTCAGTTTAAATATCATTATTTTGGGGGGTCCTCAGTGTAAATATCATTATTTTGGGGGGTACTCAGTTTAAATATGATTATTTTGGGGGGTACTCAGTTTAAATATGATTATTTTGGGGGGTACTCAGTTTAAATATGATTATTTTGGGGGGTACTCAGTGTAAATATCATTATTTTGGGGGGTACTCAGTTTAAATATCATTATTTTGGAGGGTACTCAGTTTAAATATGATTATTTTGGGGGGTACTCAGTTTAAATATCATTATTTTGGGGGGGTACTCAGTTTAAATATCATTATTTTGGGGGGTACTCAGTGTAAATATGATTATTTTGGGGGGTACTCAGTTTAAATATCATTATTTTGGGGGGTACTCAGTTTAAATATCATTATTTTGGGGGGTACTCAGTTTAAATATGATTATTTTGGGGGGTACTCAGTTTAAATATGATTATTCTGGGGGGTCCCCAGTGTAAATATGATTATTTTGGGGGATCGCGGCCTAAAAAGGTTGAGATCAACTGACTTAAAGTACTGTTTCCCAAGCAGTGGGTAGCGGACCCATTTGTGGGTAGCGGACCACTTTTTAAGGGTCACGAGTAAATGTCCCTTTTTTTCTTTCCTACGTTTTGTTTATTTCAAAAGATTTAAAAAAATATTAATACATTATTATTAATAGTTTTTTCTTCAATTTTAAAATAATTCAAACGTTGTTTTCTTAATAGTGGAGCAGATTAGCACAAAAGATCGTGCACTTTTTGTAAGAAGGGTGAAACTCTCAGCATAGTTAGTAAATACCATATTAGTGAGGACCAATTATATGAAGATATGGTTAAAATCTCCACCTACCTGTAGATGGATTGTATGTGTTGCCGATGTTGGTGAAGACTTTCTTATAGATCACAGTGGTGGTAGAATTAAATGGTCCAACAAATCCATCAATACCCAAACCAACAGAGAAAGCCACCTGTGGTTTTTCTGTCAACACAGGAACATGAAACAACTGTTAATAATACAAAAGCATAAATTATAATAAACCCTCAAGTCTTACAGTATATACTCCATCGTACCGAAAATAGCAGATCTACAAGCTCATGACATGGCGTTGCTGTGTGACACATTATGGGATTGTAATTTTGCTACTGTAAAAAAATAGTGCGCAGTGTTGTGTTACAGTATAGTAGCTTAGATTACAGCTCCAATTAGAACCTCTCCCTCCGCTATATAGCTCTGAGATGAGCATGATTCTTACCCTTTTACGCACATCGTTTTCCTAATGCAATCTTACGGGAGCAGTACTGCGCATGCGGACGGGGGTTGAACTCAGTCTGAATTTTCTAACACCAAGGAGAACAAGTGAGTTTTTAAATGTGATTTAAACACAGGCAGGGTTTGAGACGCTCTAACATGGGGTGGAAGCTCGTTCCACAGTGTGGGCGCTATGGAGGAAAATGATCTATCTCCCCTGGTCTTCATCTTTGTTGCTGGGACCTTAAGGAGTGACTGGTCAGTAGACCTCAAGACCCTCGTAGCGTTATTGGGAGGTAGAAGATCTGATATGTACAATGGTGCCAACCCATTTAATGACTTAAAGACAAACATTAAACTCTTAAACTGAAACCTGTAACGAACAGGGAGCCAGTGTAGGGAGGCAAGAATGGGGGAGATGTGATCATATTTCCTGTTAAGAGGCGAGCAGCAGCATTTTGGACTAACTGTAGTCGTGACAAGCAGGCTTGGCTAATGCCAACATAAAGTGCATTACAGAAGTTGAGTCGGGTTGAGATAAAAGCATGGATAAGATGTTCAAAATAAGAAAGCATTACAGCAGACTTTACTTTGGCTAAGAGCCTCAGCTGATAAAAGCTGGATTTAACAACAGAGTTAATCTGTTTGTCAAACTTAAAATCACTGTCCAGTTTGACACCAAGGTTAGAGACCACCGGTTTTATAAATGGCTGCAGGGGGCCCAGATCCAGTCTGAACACCATGACCTCTGTTTTACTTTCATTAAAATGTAGGAGGTTTAGGGCCATCCATGCTTTTACTGTATGTCCTTCAGACAGTCCAGCAGTGTGTTCAGGGAGGTGACGTGTAATTTTTCTTCAGAGACATGTAGATCTGCAAGTCATCTGCATAGAAATGGTAGGGAATACCATGCTTTTAAATCAAACCCAGAGGGAGGAGGTACAGGGAGAAAAGGATGGGGCCAAGAATTGAGCCCTGCGGGACTCCACTTGGGAGAAGGACAGAAGACGATGTGGAGTCACCTATAGGGCTACAGAGAACCATCTGTTTGACAGATAGGACGTGAAACAGTTTAAAGCTGTGCCTCTATTGTTTCAATATGTCTAGTGTACTCTATACAACATTCTATTGTTATCAGTGACTTTATGAATATTCAGTAAGATACAGTAGGATCTATTGTACTCTATACAACATTCTATTGTTATCAGTGACTTTATGAATATTCAGTAAGATACAGTAGGATCTATTGTACTCTATACAACATTCTATTGTTATGAGTGACTTTATGAATATTCATTAAGATACAATAGGATCTTAGTTCAGTAAGAGTGAGACAGACATTATGAGATACAAGAGGGAGCTGAACATTTAAACTAAACTAGGAGCTCTGTGAATGTTTCTTAAATTAAACTCAATGTTTTACTAAAAACATAAAACAACATATGTTTACTAAACATAATGATTATAATGTTTTAACAGCATTCGTGTTAAGTCAACATATGTTTACTAAACATAATGAATATAATGTTTTAACAGCATCAGTGTTAAGTCAACATGTTTACTAAACATAATGAATATAATGTTTTAACAGCATCAGTGTTAATTCAACATATGTTTACTAAACATAATGAATATAATGTTTTAACAGCATCAGTGTTAAGTCAACATGTTTACTAAACATAATGAATATAATGTTTTAACAGCATCAGTGTTAAGTCAACATATGTTTACTAAACATAATGAATATAATGTTTTAACAGCATCAGTGTTAAGTCAACATGTTTACTAAACATAATGAATATAATGTTTTATCAGCATCAGTGTTAAGTCAACATATGTTTACTAAACATAATGAATATAATGTTTTATCAGCATCAGTGTTAAGTCAACATATGTTTACTAAACATAATGAATATAATGTTTTAACAGCATCAGTGTTAAGTCAACATATGTTTACTAAACATGATGAATATAATGTTTTATCAGCATCAGTGTTAAGTCAACATATGTTTACTAAACATAATGAATATAATGTTTTATCAGCATCAGTGTTAAGTCAACATATGTTTACTAAACATAATGAATATTGTTACGAACATTCAGGGCATACTCACCCATACTCGCCTATCCCCATAAATGGAGACAAAGTCTGACAGTATAGAATAGCTAGAAAAGGAGATTCCTAAAACATACCTAGCTCTGACATCAGAACACTCCTTCTAGAAACCCCATATACGGAGATAACCGGAACCATCCAGGACTGACATCATAGTCCCCGGTTTGGGCATGACAGAAATAGCCAGCTCCATATGTGGGAATGCCTGACACCACCTGACATCACCGCCGTGATGTCAGGAGCCACCCTCAGTGGTATAAAACAAGCCGTATGTCAGGGTTGAACTAATCTCATCATCGGCATTAGACCCAGTCTTAACCCTTCCAGAGTGAACAACATAGACCCAATCAGGAATAGCTCATCAGACAATCCAGTGTCCTCGGCGACGCTCGAAGATCATCTTAACTCTCTCCAGAGTAGCAGGAGATTAGCTGGCCTTACAACCCAGTTAATCACGGATGGCATATTCAGGACGACTAGCTGGCCTTACAACCCAGCTAGGCCTTCACAGTGGCTCTTGAGTCCGGTTCTAAACAATCAGCCGATTATAAGTGTTTCAATGGTCCTTCGAACCGGATAGCCGGATTCAAAGCTTACTGTAGGGGCAACATGCCAAAAGTCACAAGGAAAAGGAAACACCAGGGGTGCCCATCACCTGGCTTGAGCGGCCGTCCCCTCGGGCGACCCGCTCAAGGCAGGGTTCCGCCGCGACCGATCAGGGTTCGGCACGCAGGAGACGCCGCTCGAGGCCTGAACGACGGTCCCATAGGGCGACCCGTTCAAGGCAGAGCTCATCAGCGACCGATCAGAGTTCGGCACGCAGGGTACGATACTCGAGGCCTGAACGGCGGTCCCATAGGGTGACCCGTTCAAGGCAGAGTTCTACAATATATAATACTACAACAGCACTGCACCGTACCTAATTATCCAACCTCCGGGAAGGAACCTCATCCAACTGTCCTCATGGGGCAGCGGGCTCATCACTACCACATAAATAAACCTCATCTGAATGTCCTCATGGGGCAGCGGGCTCATCACTACCTCAAGTAATGTATGATGGGTCAAAACAGACAAAGACGGAGACACAGGCATAGGCGAGGAAATGTTCTCTGACTCTGGACGTATTCCCACAGGAAATCCGTGGGGCGGCGTATGCCAGAGAACGTTCTTGGATTTTTAACGTATTTCCACGGGAAATCCGTGGGGCAGCTGTTACGAACATTCAGGGCATACTCACCCATACTCGCCTATCCCCATAAATGGAGACAAAGTCTGACAGTATAGAATAGCTAGAAAAGGAGATTCCTAAAACATACCTAGCTCTGACATCAGAACACTCCTTCTAGAAACCCCATATACGGAGATAACCGGAACCATCCAGGACTGACATCATAGTCCCCGGTTTGGGCATGACAGAAATAGCCAGCTCCATATGTGGGAATGCCTGACACCACCTGACATCACCGCCGTGATGTCAGGAGCCACCCTCAGTGGTATAAAACAAGCCGTATGTCAGGGTTGAACTAATCTCATCATCGGCATTAGACCCAGTCTTAACCCTTCCAGAGTGAACAACATAGACCCAATCAGGATTAGCTCATCAGACAATCCAGTGTCCTCGGCGACGCTCGAAGATCATCTTAACTCTCTCCAGAGTAGCAGGAGATTAGCTGGCCTTACAACCCAGTTAATCACGGATGGCATATTCAGGACGACTAGCTGGCCTTACAACCCAGCTAGGCCTTCACAGTGGCTCTTGAGTCCGGTTCTAAACAATCAGCCGATTATAAGTGTTTCAAATATAATGTTTTATCAGCATCAGTGTTAAGTCAACATATGTTTACTAAACATAATGAATATAATGTTTTAACAGCATCAGTGTTAAGTCAACATATGTTTACTAAACATAATGAATATAATGTTTTAACAGCATCAGTGTTAAGTCAACATATGTTTACTAAACATAATGAATATAATGTTTTAACAGCATCAGTGTTAAGTCAACGTATGTTTACTAAACATAATGAATATAATGTTTTAACAGCATCAGTGTTAAGTCAACATGTTTACTAAACATAATGAATATAATGTTTTAACAGCATCAGTGTTAAGTCAACATATGTTTACTAAACATAATGAATATAATGTTTTAACAGCATCAGTGTTAAGTCAACATATGTTTACTAAACATAATGAATATAATGTTTTAACAGCATCAGTGTTAAGTCAACATATGTTTACTAAACATAATGAATATAATGTTTTAACAGCATCAGTGTTAAGTCAACATATGTTTACTAAACATAATGAATATAATGTGTTAACAGCATCAGTGTTAAGTCAACATATGCTTACTAAACATAATGAATATAATGTTTTATCAGCATCAGTGTTAAGTCAACATATGCTTATTAAACATACAGGACTTACTCATCAGTTCCTGCACTTGGGTCTGTACGGTGGACACTTGGGTCTGTACGGTGGACACTTGGGTCTGTACGGTGGACACTTGGGTCTGTACGGTGGACAGCTGAGCAAGGTGGGCTGAAATCAAAACAACATTCATATGAAATCAATCATAAATACTCACACAGGTAATTAACATCAAATTAAGGTGGAGGAGGTGGTACAGTGAGGAAGCTGAATGCCATCATGGAGAGCCCCTCCCACCCCTCCACCTGGACATAGTGGGACATCTGAGCAGGCGAGGAAACAACAGATTCATCCATCCTCTGGATGGAACTGTATGAGACTTTAGTGCAGGTAGCTATGAGGATTTATAACGAGACACACAATGGTCGCTCTGCCAGGTCAACCCTAACATGGAATGTTAAATGTCTTTGACCTCTAAAGACATTCTAAGGGTATTATATATATTTATGGTTATTGTCTCCGCCAGAGGTGGAGAGTATGTTTTCGTTCCAGTCCCGCTGTGTCCCCCCCCCTAGCCAAGCTAACATTGGTCAAGCTTCACGTGACACGTGACAATATGTTGTCACCAATGCTTTTGATTGGCTAGCGAGACGCATGACGAAATAAAATCCTATAAATAGGTGTGTCACTTCAAAAAAACATTTATGTTTTTTGTAGGAGGTTTAGGGCCATCCATGCTTTTACTGTATGTCCTTCAGACAGTCCAGCAGTGTGTTCAGGGAGGTGGTGTAATTTTTCTTCAGAGACATGTAGATCTGCAAGTCATCTGCATAGAAATGGTAGGGAATACCATGCTTTTAAATCAAACCCAGAGGGAGGAGGTACAGGGAGAAAAGGATGGGGCCAAGAATTGAGCCCTGCGGGACTCCACTTGGGAGAAGGACAGAAGACGATGTGGAGTCACCTATAGGGCTACAGAGAACCATCTGTTTGACAGATAGGACGTGAAACAGTTTAAAGCTGTGCCTCTATTGTTTCAATATGTCTAGTGTACTCTATACAACATTCTATTGTTATCAGTGACTTTATGAATATTCAGTAAGATACAGTAGGATCTATTGTACTCTATACAACATTCTATTGTTATCATTGACTTTATGAATATTCATTAAGATACAATAGGATCTTAGTTCAGTAAGAGTGAGACAGACATTATGAGATACAAGAGGGAGCTGAACATTTAAACTAAACTAGGAGCTCTGTGAATGTTTCTTAAATTAAACTCAATGTTTTACTAAAAACATAAAACAACATATGTTTACTAAACATAATGATTATAATGTTTTAACAGCATTCGTGTTAAGTCAACATATGTTTACTAAACATAATGAATATAATGTTTTAACAGCATCAGTGTTAAGTCAACATATGTTTACTAAACATAATGAATATAATGTTTTAACAGCATCAGTGTTAAGTCAACATGTTTACTAAACATAATGAATATAATGTTTTAACAGCATCAGTGTTAATTCAACATATGTTTACTAAACATAATGAATATAATGTTTTAACAGCATCAGTGTTAAGTCAACATATGTTTGCTAAACATAATGAATATAATGTTTTAACAGCATCAGTGTTAAGTCAACATATGTTTACTAAACATAATGAATATAATGTTTTAACAGTATCAGTGTTAAGTCAACATATGTTTACTAAACATAATGAATATAATGTTTTAACAGCATCAGTGTTAAGTCAACATGTTTACTAAACATAATGAATATAATGTGTTAACAGCATCAGTGTTAAGTCAACATGTTTACTAAACATAATGATTATAATGTGTTAACAGCATCAGTGTTAAGTCAACATGTTTACTAAACATAATGAATATAATTAATATGTTCAAAAAACCATTTATGTTTTTTGAAGTGAGGTAACATTGGTCAAGCTAACGGGATCAAGCTAACATTGGTCAAGTGACACGTGACAATATGTAATATAAATAGGTAAGACAGGATTAATCAGGAACAGTACTGGCGGAGACCTGTGCTCCGAGGAGCACATTCTCTAGTTGTACCTTTTTTCACTGTGAACACTGACACTTTCTTTCACATTGTACTGACTGTAATGGATACTTTATGTGTTTTATGACGGGATACAGTGAGACGCTGTAACTTTGTGTTTGTTTTCCTGCATAGTGCAGGACAGTTGTATAGGTATATACTATTGTATCCTGTTGTTCTGTTTTGACGAAGCTTCTTGTTTTATTTTTCTTGTATTGATGTATACGACAGTACTGTCTTTCCTTACTCTTTACCTGTAACTCTGTAACTCTTAACTGCTGTGCTGCCTCTGGGCGACTCATTTCCCCCCGCGGGATCAATAGAGGTATCTATCTATCTAAGTCATTTTTAACACTCTCCTTCCTGCATCCACTGAACCTCCTTGTGTTCTCATTACCTTCACGTCTGATTTGAAAGAGTTGGAGCTGGTGGTCGTTGCTGTTCAGTCTGTGTTTGAGGATCTCCACCTGGGCCTCGCTGGCAGTGAACTTGGTAGCCATTTCTGAAAAATATAACAAACAGGGCAAGTTAAAGAAGAAGGAGATGGGGGAGGGGGGCATCTATGAGGAGGATGAAAAAAGGGAAGACAGTTAGTCCAGATGATATACTGGTGGAGGTGTGGAAATGTTTAGGAGAGACAGCAGTAGAGTTCCTCACTAGACTGTTCAGTAGCACACTGGTACCGATGTTCAAGAACAAGGTGGATGTATAGAGTTGTAGTAACTACAGAGGTATAAAACTGATGACCCACATCATGAAGCTATGGAGAGAGTAGTGGAAGCTAGGCTAAGAGGAGACACAGCATGAAGCTATGGAGAGAGTAGTGGAAGCTAGGCTAAGAGGAGACACAGCATGAAGCTAGGCTAAGAGGAGACACAGCATGAAGCTATGGAGAGAGTAGTGGAAGCTAGGCTAAGAGGAGACACAGCAGGAAGCTAGGCTAAGAGGAGACACAGCAGGAAGCTAGGCTAAGAGGAGACACAGCATGAAGCTAGGCTAAGAGGAGACACAGCAGGAAGCTAGGCTAAGAGGAGACACAGCATGAAGCTAGGCTAAGAGGAGACACAGCATGAAGCTAGGCTAAGAGGAGACACAGTGTGAAGCTAAGCTAAGAGGAGACAAAGCATGAAGCTAGAATAAGAGGAGACACAGCAGGAAGCTAGGCTAAGAGGAGACACAGCATGAAGCTATAGGAGAGAGTAGTGGAAGCTAGGCTAAGAGGAGACACAGCATGAAGCTAGGCTAAGAGGAGACACAGCATGAAGCTATAGGAGAGAGTAGTGGAAGCTAGGCTAAGAGGAGACACAGCATGAAGCTAGGCTAAGAGGAGATACAGCATGAAGCTAGGCTAAGAGGAGACACAGCATGAAGCTAGGCTAAGAGGAGACACAGCATGAAGCTAGGCTAAGAGGAGACACAGCATGAAGCTATGGGAGAGAGTAGTGGAAGCTAGGCTAAGAGGAGACACAGCATGAAGCTAGTATTAGTATTCTTTAGCCTTCTCTTTTTTCCCTACACCGTCGCGTGTCTAAGGAGTTATGACAGACAAGCACTTATGGACATCAGCACAGCGATTACACACAGAATTACGGACTTTTTTGTCGAAAACCTTCCACCCGGCTGGGTGGGGGGAGGGGTTCCCTTTGTTCCGGCTGGAACAACAACAAACCCAAGGCGACGGAAAAGACGACCCGGGCGACGAGGGACAAGAGCGGGTCTCCTCGTAAGAACAACAAAACGTGGATATAAACCTGCACTGCCTTCAATCCTGCTAGCGAACGTTAGATCTCTGTGTGACTCAAGAACAGTGACCACTATGGACGACTTACTGGCGCGCGTAAAGTATAACAGTGAGACAAGGAACACGTCCATTGTTGTGCTAACAGAGACGTGGCTAACGGAGTTAGCATCTGATTCCTCCATCACTCCTCCTGGCTTCACCGCGTATAGGAAGGACAGAGACCCTGTACTGAGCGGTAAGCAACGTGGGGGGGGAGTTTGTGCCTTGATCAACAACAACTGGTGCAAAGATGTTAAAATCCTAGATAGTCACTGCTCACCAGACCTTGAACTTTTAATCATAGCCTGCCGTCCTTTCTACCTACCACGCGACTTCAGCATTGTGATTGTAGCCGTTGTTTACATTCATCCTGGAGCTAATAAGGACACAGCTATGAGGGAATTACACCAGGCGATCAGTGCACAAGAAAATCGCCACCCGGACTGCGCAGTCATCTGCCTAGGCGACTTCAACCGGACAGACTTAAAAAAGGTCTTTCCCAAATTCCACCAGCATGTCGCCTGCAGTACCCGTGGTGACAACATTCTTGACCACTGCTACACGCCCTTCAAGGATGGATACAAAGCTCTCTGCCGCCCACCGCTAGGAAGCTCTGACCACGACGCCATCCAGCTGCTACCTGCCTACAAACAGAGGCTAAAAAGGGAGCCGGTCGTTGAGAAGGAAATCCGAATCTGGTCTGAGGACACAGACGCTATGCTACAATCCTGCTTCTACCAGACTGACTGGGGGATGTTTAAGCACGCCGCTGGGAATAACATCAACGAACTCTCAGACTCAGTCACTGGCTTTATCAGTAAGTGCATAGATGACATAGTCCCAAAAAAGACAGTTCGGATCTATCCCAATCAGAAACCATGGATGGACAGCGGAGTACGTGCACATCTGCATGAACGGGATGCTGGTTTCAAATCTGGCGACGTGGAAACGCGCAACACGACGCGCGCGGCCCTAAACAGCGCCATCAGGAAGGCGAAAAAGGCCTACACAAAGAAGATGCAAGACAAACTCAGCAATGGCGACATCAGGAGCACATGGCAGGCGGTACACACCTTGACAGACTGCAAAACAAGAACCAGAAGCGAGGTGAACCCGCCTGCCTCCCTCCCCAACGAACTGAACACTTTCTACGGCCGGTTTGAGATCAGCTCCAACCGCGGCAGCCAAGCGGGGCCATCAGCAGCACCAGCAGAGGAGAACCCTCTAACCATCTCGGAGAGAGAAGTGCGTACAGCCTTCACACGGGTCAACATCCACAAGGCAGCCGGACCTGATGGGATTCCAGGCCGGGTCCTTAAGACATGTGCAGACCAGCTGGCGGGTGTCTTCGCTGACATCTTTAACCTCTCCCTCTCCCTGGCTGTGGTCCCTGCAGGGTTCAAAATGTCAACCATTGTGCCCATTCCCAAAAAGGCCAAAGTGACATGCCTGAACGACTGGAGACCTGTTGCTCTCACCCCGATCGTCAGCAAGTGTTTCGAGAAACTGGTGAGGGAATACATCAGCTCCACGCTACCTGCCTCGCTGGATCCGTGGCAGTATGCATACCGCAAAAACAGATCCACCGACGACGCTATTGCCATGGCTCTCCACACCGTCCTCTCGCACATGGACAACAAGCTGCTGAAGGACAAATATGTACGTATGCTGTTCGTGGACTACAGCTCAGCATTCAACACCATTGTCCCAGCAATACTTGACAAAAAGCTCAGAGACCTAGGGCTACACCCAAGCATGTGCGACTGGATGCAGGACTTCTTGTCCAACCGACATCAGGTGGTGAGAATGGGCAGCATCACATCCGACCCCCTGACCCTCAACACCGGAGCACCCCAGGGATGCGTGCTGAGCCCTCTCCTCTACTCCCTGTACACGTATGACTGCATAGCCACACATGTCTCCAACACCATCATAAAGTACGCGGACGACACGACAGTGATAGGCCGAATCGTCAACAACGACGAGTCTGACTACAGAGAGGAGATCAAATCACTGGCACGCTGGTGCCGGGAGAACAACCTCTCTCTTAACGTCGACAAGACCAAAGAACTGATCGTGGACTTCAGGAGGCCGCGGAGAGACCATGCGCCCATCCTCATCGACGGTGCTGCAGTGGAAAGGGTCAGCGAGTTCAAGTTCCTCGGAGTACACATCGAGGAGGACCTCAAATGGGAGACGCACTCCACACACGTGAGGAAAAAGGCTCAGCAGCGACTGTACTGGCTCCGCCGCCTGAAGAAGCTCGGAGTAGGACATCGCATCCTCAGGCTGTACTACAACAGTTCTGTTGAAGGCATCCTAACAGGCTGTGTCACGGCCTGGTACGGGAACTGCACTGCCCGAGAAAAGATCAGCCTACAACGAGTAGTGCGATCGGCAGAGCGGATAATGGGAATCGAGCTCCCAGAGCTCCAGGAACTGTACAAAAAGCGGTGCGTGGTCAAAGCCAAGCGCATCATCAAGGACAAGCACCACCCAAGTCACAGACTGTTCAACCCCCTACAACGACCGCGACCGGGCAAGGGGCTCTACCGCAGTATCAAGAGTTCCACCACCAGGTACTGGTGTAGTTTCAATCCGGCTGCTGTCAGAATGCTGAATGGGGCATAAGCCTGAATTGAGGCATAGGCCTTGTTCAGCAGCCTGACAACAGGCGGCGCAAACTTTTCTGGCTCTTCCTGAACACACCTGTGGATTATACCAGGGACAATGACTTGGACTTTAGCCCCCCCCTCGGACACACCTGTGGACTACACCAGTAACAAATGACTTTTTGTTGCACTCCCTCATGGAGCTACTTGCGGATTATACTAGGGTCAGTCCACTCTAGGTGGACACGCACTGACCTTTTGCACCTTAATTCCTTGTATAACACACTGACTTTTTTTGTCTTTTTTTATTGTGCTCCTTTTCCTCTAAGCACCTTAACGTCCATTGTCTATCATGCACAGTATAAGTATAACATGCACAGTATACAATACATTGCTGCTATGCTCAGGCACCTTAGTTTAGTTTTTTTTAGTTTTTTATTATCTCAGGTTGTAAATATGTAGATAACTTGTCTGGCTGGCCTTCTGTTGCTCTCTTGTTTTGATCTCCTTCCCACTTTCCCCCCACCCTCTTCTTCTTCTCCCCCCCCCCCCTCTTCTTTCTATGGAAACTAACGTTGCGATGGGAACGATGTACAAAAAAGAATTTCACCCACTTTTTTACCTTGTAAACCTGTGATGTGACAATAAAACTGATTCTGATTCTGGCTAAGAGGAGACACAGCATGAAGCTAGGCTAAGAGGAGACACAGCATGAAGCTAGGCTAAGAGGAGACACAGCATGAAGCTAGGCTAAGAAGAGACACAGCATGAAGCTAGGCTAAGAAGAGACACAGCATGAAGCTATAGGAGAGAATAGTGGAAGCTTGGCTAAGAGGAGACACAGCATGAAGCTAGGCTAAGAGGAGACACAGCATGAAGCTATAGGAGAGAGTAGTGGAAGCTAGGCTAAGAGGAGACACAGCATGAAGCTATGGGAGAGAGTAGTGGAAGCTAGGCTAAGAGGAGACACAGCATGACGCTATGGAGAGAGTAGTGGAAGCTAGGCTAAGAGGAGACACAGCATGAAGCTAGGCTAAGAGGTGACACAGCATGAAGCTAGGCTAAGAGGAGACACAGCACGAAGCTATAGGAGAGAGTAGTAGAAGCTAGGCTAAGAGGAGACACAGCATGAAGCTAGGCTAAGAGGAGACACAGCATGAAGCTAGGCTAAGAGGGGCGGCAGTGGCTCAGGGGTAGAGTGGCCGGGTAGAGTGAACTGGAAAACCGCAAGGTTCCCAGTTCGATCCTGGGCTGGGGCGCTCCCCTAGAGTTAGTGTCAAAGTGTCCTTGAGCAAGACGCTGAACCCCTAATTGCTCCCGATGAGCAGGTTGGTGCCTTGCATGGTTTCCTCCGCCATCGGTGTATGAATGTGTGTGTGAATGGGTTAATGTTACAATCAATGTAAAGCGCTTCGGATAGAAGCGCTATATAAATGCACCATTTACTAAGAGGAGACACAGCATGAAGCTAGGCTAAGAGGAGACACAGCATGAAGCTAGGCTAAGAGGAGACACAGCATGAAGCTATAAGAGAGAGTAGTAGAAGCTAGGCTAAGAAGAGACACAGCATGAAGCTAGGCTAAGAGGAGACACAGCATGAAGCTAAGCTAAGAAGAGACACAGCATGAAGCTAGGCTAAGAGGAGACACAGCATGAAGCTAGGCTAAGAGGAGACACAGCATGAAGCTATAAGAGAGAGTAGTAGAAGCTAGGCTAAGAAGAGACACAGCATGAAGCTAGAATAAGAGGAGACACAGCATGAAGCTAAGCTAAGAAGAGACACAGCATGAAGCTATAAGAGAGAGTAGTGGAAGCTAGGCTAAGAGGAGACAAAGCATGAAGCTAGAATAAGAGGAGACACAGCATGAAGCTAAGCTAAGAAGAGACACAGCATGAAGCTATAGGAGAGAGTAGTGGAAGCTAGGCTAAGAGGAGACACAGCATGACGCTATGGAGAGAGTAGTGGAAGCTAGGCTAAGAGGAGACACAGCATGAAGGTAGGCTAAGAGGTGACACAGCATGAAGCTAGGCCAAGAGGAGACACAGCATGAAGCTAGGCTAAGAGGGGCGGCAGTGGCTCAGGGGTAGAGTGGCCGGGTAGAGTGAACTGGAAAACCGGAAGGTTCCAAGTTCGATCCTGGGCTGGGGCGCTCCCCTAGAGTTAGTGTCGAAGTGTCCTTGAGCAAGACGCTGAACCCCTAATTGCTCCCGATGAGCAGGTTGGTGCCTTGCATGGTTTCCTCCGCCATCGGTGTATGAATGTGTGTGTGAATGGGTTAATGTTACAATCAATGTAAAGCGCTTCGGATAGAAGCGCTATATAAATGCACCATTTACTAAGAGGAGACACAGCATGAAGCTAGGCTAAGAGGAGACACAACATGAAGCTAGGCTAAGAGGAGACACAGCATGAAACTATAAGAGAGAGTAGTAGAAGCTAGGCTAAGAAGAGACACAGCATGAAGCTAGGCTAAGAGGAGACACAGCATGAAGCTAAGCTAAGAAGAGACACAGCATGAAGCTATAAGAGAGAGTAGTGGAAGCTAGGCTAAGAGGAGACACAGCATGAAGCTAGGCTAAGAGGAGACACAGAATGAAGCTATGGAGAGAGTAGTGGAAGCTAGGCTAAGAGGAGACACAGCATGAAGCTAGGCTAAGAGGAGACACAGCATGAAGCTATAGGAGAGAGTAGTGGAAGCTAGGCTAAGAGGAGACACAGCATGAAGCTAGGCTAAGAGGAGACACAGCATGAAGCTATAGGAGAGAGTAGTGGAAGCTAGGCTAAGAGGAGACACAGCAAGAAGCTAGGCTAAGAGGAGACACAGCGTGAAGCTAAGCTAAGAGGAGACAAAGCATGAAGCTAGGCTAAGAGGAGACACAGCATGAAGCTAGGCTAAGAGGAGACACAGCATGAAGCTATAGGAGAGAGTAGTGGAAGCTAGGCTAAGAGGAGACACAGCATGAAGCTAGGCTAAGAGGAGACACAGCGTGAAGCTAAGCTAAGAGGAGACACAGCATGAAGCTAGGCTAAGAGGAGACACAGCAGGAAGCTAGGCTAAGAGGAGACAAAGCATGAAGCTATAGGAGAGAGTAGTGGAAGCTAGGCTAAGAGGAGACACAGCATGAAGCTAGGCTAAGAGGAGACACAGCATGAAGCTATGGAGAGATTAGTGGAAGCTAGGCTAAGAGGAGACACAGCATGAAGCTATAGGAGAGAGTAGTGGAAGCTAGGCTAAGAGGAGACACAGCATGAAGCTAGGCTAAGAGGAGACACAGCGTGAAGCTAGGCTAAGAGGAGACACAGCATGAAGCTAGGCTAAGAGGAGACACAGCGTGAAGCTAGGCTAAGAGGAGACACAGCATGAAGCTATAGGAGAGAGTAGTGGAAGCTAGGCTAAGAGGAGACACAGCATGAAGCTAGGCTAAGAGGAGACACAGCGTGAAGCTATGCTAAGAGGAGACACAGCATGAAGTTAGGCTAAGAGGAGACACAACATGAAGCTATAGGAGAGAGTAGTGGAAGCTAGGCTAAGAGGAGACACAGCATGAAGCTAGGCTAAGAGGAGACAGAGCATGAAGCTAGGCTAAGAGGAGACACAGCATGAAGCTATAGGAGAGAGTAGTGGAAGCTAGGCTAAGAGGAGACACAGCATGAAGCTATAGGAGAGAGTAGTGGAAGCTATGCTAAGAGGAGACACAGCATGAAGCTAGGCTAAGAGGAGACACAGCATGAAGCTAGGCTAAGAGGAGACACAGCATGAAGCTATGGGAGAGAGTAGTGGAAGCTAGGCTAAGAGGAGACACAGCATGAAGCTAGGCTAAGAGGAGACACAGCATGAAGCTAGGCTAAGAGGTGACACAGCATGAAGCTAGGCTAAGACGTGACACAGCATGAAGCTAGGCTAAGAGGAGACACAGCATGAAGCTATGGGAGAGAGTAGTGGAAGCTAGGCTAAGAGGAGACACAGCATGACGCTATAGGAGAGAGTAGTGGAAGCTAGGCTAAGAGGAGACACAGCATGAAGCTAGGCTAAGAGGAGACACAGCATGAAGCTAGGCTAAGAGGAGACACAGCATGAAGCTATAGGAGAGAGTAGTAGAAGCTAGGCTAAGAGGAGACACAGCATGAAGCTAGGCTAACAGGAGACACAGCATGAAGCTAGGCTAAGAGGGGCGGCAGTGGCTCAGGGGTAGAGTGGCCGGGTAGAGTGAACTGGAAAACCGCAAGGTTCCCAGTTTGATCCTGGGCTGGGGCGCTCCCCTAGAGTTAGTGTCGAAGTGTCCTTGAGCAAGACGCTGAACCCCTAATTGCTCCCGATGAGCAGGTTGGTGCCTTGCATGGTTTCCTCCGCCATCGGTGTATGAATGTGTGTGTGAATGGGTTAATGTTACAATCAATGTAAAGCGCTTCGGATAGAAGCGCTATATAAATGCACCATTTACTAAGAGGAGACACAGCATGAAGCTAGGCTAAGAGGAGACACAGCATGAAGCTAGGCTAAGAGGAGACACAGCATGAAGCTATAAGAGAGAGTAGTAGAAGCTAGGCTAAGAAGAGACACAGCATGAAGCTATAGGAGAGAGTAGTGGAAGCTAGGCTAAGAGGAGACACAGCATGAAGCTAGGCTAAGAGGAAACACAGCATGAAGCTAAAGGAGAGAGTAGTGGAAGCTAGGCTAAGAGAAGACACAGCATGAAGCTAGGCTAAGAGGAGACACAGCATGAAGCTATAGGAGAGAGTAGTGGAAGCTAGGCTAAGAGGAGACACAGCATGAAGCTAGGCTAAGAGGAGACACAGCATGAAGCTAGGCTAAGAGGAGACACAGCATGAAGCTATAGGAGAGAGTAGTGGAAGCTAGGCTAAGAGGAGACACAGCATGAAGCTAGGCTAAGAGGAGACACAGCATGAAGCTATGGAGAGAGTAGTGGAAGCTAGGCTAAGAGGAGACACAGCATGAAGCTAGGCTAAGAGGAGACACAGCGTGAAGCTATAGGAGAGAGTAGTGGAAGCTAGGCTAAGAGGAGACACAGCATGACGCTATAAGAGAGAGTAGTGGAAGCTAAGCTAAGAGGAGACACAGCAGGAAGCTAGGCTAAGAGGAGACACAGCATGAAGCTATGGAGAGAGTAGTGGAAGCTAGGCTAAGAGGAGACACAGCATGAAGCTAAGCTAAGAGGAGACACAGCATGAAGCTAGGCTAAGAGGAGACACAGCATGTAGCTAGGCTAAGAGGAGACACAGCATGAAGCTATAGGAGAGAGTAGTGGAAGCAAGGCTAAGAGGAGACACAGCAGGAAGCTAGGCTAAGAGGAGACACAGCATGAAGCTATGGAGAGAGTAGTGGAAGCTAGGCTAAGAGGAGACACAGCATTAAGCTAGGCTAATAGGAGACACAGCATGAAGCTATGGAGAGAGTAGTGGAAGCTAGGCTAAGAGGAGACACAGCATGAAGCTAGGCTAAGAGGAGACACAGCATGAAGCTAGGCTAAGAGGAGACACAGCATGAAGCTATGGAGAGAGTAGTGGAAGCTGGGCTAAGAGGAGACACAGCATGAAGCTAGGCTAAGAGGAGACACAGCATGAAGCTATAGGAGAGAGTAGTGGAAGCTAGGCTAAGAGGACACACAGCAGGAAGCTAGGCTAAGAGGAGACACAGCATGAAGCTAGGCTAAGAGGAGACACAGCATGAAGCTATAGGAGAGAGTAGTGGAAGCTAGGCTAAGAGGACACACAGCATGAAGCTATGCTAAGAGGAGACACAGCATGAAGCTATAGGAGAGAGTAGTGGAAGCTAGGCTAAGAGGAGACAGAGCATGAAGCTATAGGAAAGAGTAGTGGAAGCTAGGCTAAGAGGAGACAAAGCATGAAGCTAGGCTAAGAGGAGACAGAGCATGAAGCTAGGCTAAGAGGAGACACAGCATGAAGCTAGGCTAAGAGGAGACACAGCATGAAGCTATGGAGAGAGTAGTGGAAGCTAGGCTAAGAGGAGACACAGCATGAAGCTAGGCTAAGAGGAGACACAGCATGAAGCTATAGGAGAGAGTAGTGGAAGCTAGGCTAAGAGGAGACACAGCATGAAGCTAGGCTAAGAGGAGACACAGCATGAAGCTATAGGAGAGAGTAGTGGAAGCTAGGCTAAGAGGAGACACAGCAAGAAGCTAGGCTAAGAGGAGACACAGCGTGAAGCTAAGCTAAGAGGAGACAAAGCATGAAGCTAGGCTAAGAGGAGACACAGCAGGAAGCTAGGCTAAGAGGAGACACAGCATGAAGCTATAGGAGAGAGTAGTGGAAGCTAGGCTAAGAGGAGACACAGCATGAAGCTAGGCTAAGAGGAGACACAGCATGAAGCTATAGGAGAGAGTAGTGGAAGCTAGGCTAAGAGGAGACACAGCATGAAGCTAGGCTAAGAGGAGACACAGCGTGAAGCTAAGCTAAGAGGAGACACAGCATGAAGCTAGGCTAAGAGGAGACACAGCAGGAAGCTAGGCTAAGAGGAGACAAAGCATGAAGCTATAGGAGAGAGTAGTGGAAGCTAGGCTAAGAGGAGACACAGCATGAAGCTAGGCTAAGAGGAGACACAGCATGAAGCTATGGAGAGATTAGTGGAAGCTAGGCTAAGAGGAGACACAGCATGAAGCTATAGGAGAGAGTAGTGGAAGCTAGGCTAAGAGGAGACACAGCATGAAGCTAGGCTAAGAGGAGACACAGCGTGAAGCTAGGCTAAGAGGAGACACAGCATGAAGCTAGGCTAAGAGGAGACACAGCGTGAAGCTAGGCTAAGAGGAGACACAGCATGAAGCTATAGGAGAGAGTAGTGGAAGCTAGGCTAAGAGGAGACACAGCATGAAGCTAGGCTAAGAGGAGACACAGCGTGAAGCTATGCTAAGAGGAGACACAGCATGAAGTTAGGCTAAGAGGAGACACAACATGAAGCTATAGGAGAGAGTAGTGGAAGCTAGGCTAAGAGGAGACACAGCATGAAGCTAGGCTAAGAGGAGACAGAGCATGAAGCTAGGCTAAGAGGAGACACAGCATGAAGCTATAGGAGAGAGTAGTGGAAGCTAGGCTAAGAGGAGACACAGCATGAAGCTATAGGAGAGAGTAGTGGAAGCTAGGCTAAGAGGAGACACAGCATGAAGCTAGGCTAAGAGGAGACACAGCATGAAGCTAGGCTAAGAGGAGACACAGCATGAAGCTATGGGAGAGAGTAGTGGAAGCTAGGCTAAGAGGAGACACAGCATGAAGCTAGGCTAAGAGGAGACACAGCATGAAGCTAGGCTAAGAGGTGACACAGCATGAAGCTAGGCTAAGACGTGACACAGCATGAAGCTAGGCTAAGAGGAGACACAGCATGAAGCTATGGGAGAGAGTAGTGGAAGCTAGGCTAAGAGGAGACACAGCATGACGCTATAGGAGAGAGTAGTGGAAGCTAGGCTAAGAGGAGACACAGCATGAAGCTAGGCTAAGAGGAGACACAGCATGAAGCTAGGCTAAGAGGAGACACAGCATGAAGCTATAGGAGAGAGTAGTAGAAGCTAGGCTAAGAGGAGACACAGCATGAAGCTAGGCTAACAGGAGACACAGCATGAAGCTAGGCTAAGAGGGGCGGCAGTGGCTCAGGGGTAGAGTGGCCGGGTAGAGTGAACTGGAAAACCGCAAGGTTCCCAGTTTGATCCTGGGCTGGGGCGCTCCCCTAGAGTTAGTGTCGAAGTGTCATTGAGCAAGACGCTGAACCCCTAATTGCTCCCGATGAGCAGGTTGGTGCCTTGCATGGTTTCCTCCGCCATCGGTGTATGAATGTGTGTGTGAATGGGTTAATGTTACAATCAATGTAAAGCGCTTCGGATAGAAGCGCTATATAAATGCACCATTTACTAAGAGGAGACACAGCATGAAGCTAGGCTAAGAGGAGACACAGCATGAAGCTAGGCTAAGAGGAGACACAGCATGAAGCTATAAGAGAGAGTAGTAGAAGCTAGGCTAAGAAGAGACACAGCATGAAGCTATAGGAGAGAGTAGTGGAAGCTAGGCTAAGAGGAGACACAGCATGAAGCTAGGCTAAGAGGAAACACAGCATGAAGCTAAAGGAGAGAGTAGTGGAAGCTAGGCTAAGAGAAGACACAGCATGAAGCTAGGCTAAGAGGAGACACAGCATGAAGCTATAGGAGAGAGTAGTGGAAGCTAGGCTAAGAGGAGACACAGCATGAAGCTAGGCTAAGAGGAGACACAGCATGAAGCTAGGCTAAGAGGAGACACAGCATGAAGCTATAGGAGAGAGTAGTGGAAGCTAGGCTAAGAGGAGACACAGCATGAAGCTAGGCTAAGAGGAGACACAGCATGAAGCTATGGAGAGAGTAGTGGAAGCTAGGCTAAGAGGAGACACAGCATGAAGCTAGGCTAAGAGGAGACACAGCGTGAAGCTAGAGGAGAGAGTAGTGGAAGCTAGGCTAAGAGGAGACACAGCATGACGCTATAAGAGAGAGTAGTGGAAGCTAAGCTAAGAGGAGACACAGCAGGAAGCTAGGCTAAGAGGAGACACAGCATGAAGCTATGGAGAGAGTAGTGGAAGCTAGGCTAAGAGGAGACACAGCATGAAGCTAAGCTAAGAGGAGACACAGCATGAAGCTAGGCTAAGAGGAGACACAGCATGTAGCTAGGCTAAGAGGAGACACAGCATGAAGCTATAGGAGAGAGTAGTGGAAGCAAGGCTAAGAGGAGACACAGCAGGAAGCTAGGCTAAGAGGAGACACAGCATGAAGCTATGGAGAGAGTAGTGGAAGCTAGGCTAAGAGGAGACACAGCATTAAGCTAGGCTAATAGGAGACACAGCATGAAGCTATGGAGAGAGTAGTGGACGTTAGGCTAAGAGGAGACACAGCATGAAGCTAGGCTAAGAGGAGACACAGCATGAAGCTAGGCTAAGAGGAGACACAGCATGAAGCTATGGAGAGAGTAGTGGAAGCTGGGCTAAGAGGAGACACAGCATGAAGCTAGGCTAAGAGGAGACACAGCATGAAGCTATAGGAGAGAGTAGTGGAAGCTAGGCTAAGAGGACACACAGCAGGAAGCTAGGCTAAGAGGAGACACAGCATGAAGCTAGGCTAAGAGGAGACACAGCATGAAGCTATAGGAGAGAGTAGTGGAAGCTAGGCTAAGAGGACACACAGCATGAAGCTATGCTAAGAGGAGACACAGCATGAAGCTATAGGAGAGAGTAGTGGAAGCTAGGCTAAGAGGAGACACAGCATGAAGCTATAGGAGAGAGTAGTGGAAGCTAGGCTAAGAGGAGACAAAGCATGAAGCTAGGCTAAGAGGAGACAGAGCATGAAACTAGGCTAAGAGGAGACACAGCATGAAGCTAGGCTAAGAGGTGACACAGCATGAAGCTATAGGAGAGAGTAGTGGAAGCTAGGCTAAGAGGAGACACAGCATGAAGCTAGGCTAAGAGGAGACACAGCATGAAGCTAGGCTAAGAGGAGACACAGCATGAAGCTATGGAGAGAGTAGTGGAAGCTAGGCTAAGAGGAGACACAGCATGAAGCTATGGAGAGAGTAGTGGAAGCTAGGCTAAGAGGAGACACAGCATGAAGCTAGGCTAAGAGGAGACACAGCATGAAGCTATGGAGAGAGTAGTGGAAGCTAGGCTAAGAGGAGACACATCATGAAGCTAGGCTAAGAGGAGACACAGCGTGAAGCTAAGCTAAGAGGAGACACAGCATGAAGCTATAGGAGAGAGTAGTGGAAGCTAGGCTAAGAGGAGACACAGCATGAAGCTAGGCTAAGAGGAGACACAGCAGGAAGCTAGGCTAAGAGGAGACACAGCATGAAGCTATGGAGAGAGTAGTGGAAGCTAGGCTAAGAGGAGACACAGCATGAAACTATGGAGAGAGTAATGGAAGCTAGGCTAAGAGGAGACACAGCATGAAGCTAGGCTAAGAGGAGACACAGCATGAAGCTAGGCTAAGAGGAAACACAGCATGAAGCTAGGCTAAGAGGAGACACAGCATGAAGCTATGGAGAGAGTAGTGGAAGCTAGGCTAAGAGGAGACACAGCATGAAGCTAGGCTAAGAGGAGACACAGCGTGAAGCTAAGCTAAGAGGAGACACAGCATGAAGCTAGGCTAAGAGGAGACAAAGCATGAAGCTATAGGAGAGAGTAGTGGAAGCTAGGCTAAGAGGAGACACAGCAGGAAGCTAGGCTAAGAGGAGACACAGCATGAAGCTATAGGAGAGAGTAGTGGAAGCTAGGCTAAGAGGAGACACAGCAGGAAGCTAGGCTAAGAGGAGACACAGCATGAAGCTAGGCTAAGAGGAGACACAGCATGAAGCTATAGGAGCGAGTAGTGGAAGCTAGGCTAAGACACAACATGAAGCTAGGCTAAGAGGAGACACAGCATGAAGCTATGGGAGAGAGTAGTGGAAGCTAGGCTAAGACGAGACACAGCATGAAGCTAGGCTAAGAGGAGACACAGCATGAAGCTAGGCTAAGAGGAGACACAGTATGAAGCTAGGCTAAGAGGAGACACAGCATGAAGCTAGGCTAAGAGGAGACACAGCATGAAGCTAGGAGAGAGTAGTGGAAGCTAGGCTACGAGGAGACACAGCATGAAGCTAGGCTAAGAGGGGACACAGCATGAAGCTATAGGAGAGAGTAGTGGAAGCTAGGCTAAGAGGAGACACAGCATGAAGCTAGGCTAAGAGAAGACACAGCATGAAGCTATAGGAGAGAGTAGTGGAAGCTAGGCTAAGAGGAGACAAAGCATGAAGCTAGGCTAAGAGGAGACACAGCAGGAAGCTAGGCTAAGAGGAGACACAGCATGAAGCTATGGAGAGAGTAGTGGAAGCTAGGCTAAGAGGAGACACACCATGAAGCTATGGAGAGAGTAATGGAAGCTAGGCTAAGAGGAGACACAGCATGAAGCTAGGCTAAGAGGAGACACAGCATGAAGCTAGGCTAAGAGGAGACACAGCATGAAGCTAGGCTAAGAGGAGAACAGCATGAAGCTAGGCTAAGAGGAGACACAGCATGAAGCTAGGCTAAGAGGAGAACAGCATGAAGCTAGGCTAAGAGGAGACACAGCATGAAGCTAGGCTAAGAGGAGACACAGCATGAAGCTATAGGAGAGAGTAGTGGAAGCTAGGCTAAGAGGAGACACAGCATGAAGCTAGGCTAAGACGAGACACAGCATGAAGCTATAGGAGAGAGTAGTGGAGGATAGGCTAAGAGGAGACACAGCATGAAGCTAGGCTAAGAGGAGACACAGCAGGAAGCTAGGCTAAGAGGAGACACAGCATGAAGCTATAGGAGAGAGTAGTGGAAGCTAGGCTAAGAGGAGACACAGCAGGAAGCTATAGGAGAGAGTAGTGGAAGCTAGGCTAAGACACAGCATGAAGCTAGGCTAAGAGGAGACACAGCATGAAGCTATGGGATAGAGTAGTGGAAGCTAGGCTAAGACACAGCATGAAGCTAGGCTAAGAGGAGACACAGCATGAAGCTATGGGAGAGAGTAGTGGAAGCTAGGCTAAGACACAGCATGAAGCTAGGCTAAGACGAGACACAGCATGAAGCTAGGCTAAGACGAGACACAGCATGAAGCTAGGCTAAGAGGAGACACAGCATGAAGCTAGGCTAAGAGGAGACACAGTATGAAGCTAGGCGAAGAGGAGACACAGCATGAAGCTAGGCTAAGAGGAGACACAGCATGAAGCTAGGAGAGAGTAGTGGAAGCTAGGCTAAGAGGAGACACAGCATGAAGCTAGGCTAAGAGTGGACACAGCATGAAGCTATAGGAGAGAGTAGTGGAAGCTAGGCTAAGAGGAGACACAGCATGAAGCTAGGCTAAGAGGAGACACAGCATGAAGCTATAGGAGAGAGTAGTGGAAGCTAGGCTAAGAGGAGACACAGCATGAAGCTAGGCTAAGAGGAGACACAGCATGAAGCTATGGAGAGAGTAGTGGAATCTAGGCTAAGAGGAGACACACCATGAAGCTATGGAGAGAGTAATGGAAGCTAGGCTAAGAGGAGACACAGCATGAAGCTAGGCTAAGAGGAGACACAGCATGAAGCTAGGCTAAGAGGAGACACAGCATGAAGCTAGGCTAAGAGGAGAACAGCATGAAGCTAGGCTAAGAGGAGACACAGCATGAAGCTAGGCTAAGAGGAGACACAGCATGAAGCTATAGGAGAGAGTAGTGGAAGCTAGGCTAAGAGGAGACACAGCATGAAGCTAGGCTAAGACGAGACACAGCATGAAGCTAGGCTAAGAGGAGAACAGCATGAAGCTAGGCTAAGAGGAGACACAGCATGAAGCTAGGCTAAGAGGAGACACAGCATGAAGCTATAGGAGAGAGTAGTGGAAGCTAGGCTAAGAGGAGACACAGCATGAAGCTAGGCTAAGACGAGACACAGCATGAAGCTATAGGAGAGAGTAGTGGAGGATAGGCTAAGAGGAGACACAGCATGAAGCTATGGAGAGAGTAATGGAAGCTAGGCTAAGAGGAGACACAGCATGAAGCTAGGCTAAGAGGAGACACAGCATGAAGCTAGGCTAAGAGGAGACACAGCATGAAGCTAGGCTAAGAGGAGAACAGCATGAAGCTAGGCTAAGAGGAGACACAGCATGAAGCTAGGCTAAGAGGAGACACAGCATGAAGCTATAGGAGAGAGTAGTGGAAGCTAGGCTAAGAGGAGACACAGCATGAAGCTAGGCTAAGACGAGACACAGCATGAAGCTAGGCTAAGAGGAGAACAGCATGAAGCTAGGCTAAGAGGAGACACAGCATGAAGCTAGGCTAAGAGGAGACACAGCATGAAGCTATAGGAGAGAGTAGTGGAAGCTAGGCTAAGAGGAGACACAGCATGAAGCTAGGCTAAGACGAGACACAGCATGAAGCTATAGGAGAGAGTAGTGGAGGATAGGCTAAGAGGAGACACAGCATGAAGCTAGGCTAAGAGGAGACACAGCATGAAGCTAGGCTAAGAGGAGACACAGCATGAAGCTATAGGAGAGAGTAGTAAAAGCTAGGCTAAGAGGAGACACAGCATGAAGCTATAGGAGAGAGTAGTAGAAGCTAGGCTAAGAGGAGACACAGCATGAAGCTATAGGAGAGAGTAGTAGAAGCTAGGCTAAGAGGAGACACAGCATGAAGCTATAGGAGAGAGTAGTAGAAGCTAGGCTAAGAGGAGACACAGCATGAAGCTAGGCTAAGAGGAGACACAGCATGAAGCTAGGCTAAGAGGAGACACAGCATGAAGCTATAGGAGAGAGTAGTAGAAGCTAGGCTAAGAGGAGACACAGCATGAAGCTAGGCTAAGAGGAGACACAGCATGAAGCTATAGGAGAGAGTAGTGGAAGCTAGGCTAAGAGGAGACACAGCATGAAGCTAGGCTAAGAGGAGACACAGCATGAAGCTATAGGAGAGAGTAGTGGAAGCTAGGCTAAGAGGAGACACAGCATGAAGCTAGGCTAAGAGGAGACACAGCATGAAGCTAGGCTAAGAGGAGACACAGCATGAAGCTATAGGAGAGAGTAGTGGAAGCTAGGCTAAGAGGAGACACAGCATGAAGCTAGGCTAAGAGGAGACACAGCATGAAGCTAGGCTAAGAGGAGACACAGCATGAAGCTAGGCTAAGAGGAGAGCTAACAACTACAGAGCAGCAGTATGGGTTTATGACAAGGGGGAGAACCACAGACACACTGTTCACCCTGAGAGTAGGCTGGAGGAACCATAGGCTTTCCAAGGTATAGAGGGGCGGATCCAAACCTAGCGCTGGAATCAAACGCCGGCTCCCTATTGTTTCACCAATCTATGTCCCCGCCTCCCCCCGGCCTGTGCACGGAACACGCTGACATTACCAAATTTAGAGCGACGCCCCTCTGCACTCTGATTGGTTAGGAGATAACTCCCACTCCTAAACCACCATTCCTGCAAGGTTCCCACAGGCTTTTTTTGTTTTGAAACAAAAAAAAGGTATGGGTTTCCGAGGCTACCCTGAGAGTGATGAAGGAGAAGTATAGAGAAGAACAGAAGGAGTTACACTGTGTCTTTGTGGACCTAGAAAAAGCATATGATAGGGAGCCAAGAGAGGAAGTGTGGTGTTGCTGTCAGAATGGAGTAGGATATTAATATGTATGAAGACAGTGTGACAGTGAAGTATATCAGAATGGAGTAGGATATTAATATGTATGAAGACAGTGTGACAGTGAAGTATATCAGAATGGAGTAGGATATTAATATGTATGAAGACAGTGTGACAGTGAAGTATGTCAGAATGGAGTAGGATATTAATATGTATGAAGACAGTGTGACAGTGAAGTATGTCAGAATGGAGTAGGATATTAATATGTATGAAGACAGTGTGACAGTGAAGTATGTCAGAATGGAGTAGGATATTAATATGTATGAAGACAGTGTGACAGTAAGTATGTCAGAATGGAGTAGGATATTAATATGTATGAAGACAGTGTGACAGTGAAGTATGTCAGAATGGAGTAGGATATTAATATGTATGAAGACAGTGTGACAGTGAAGTATGTCAGAATGGAGTAGGATATTAATATGTATGAAGACAGTGTGACAGTGAAGTATGTCAGAATGGAGTAGGATATTAATATGTATGAAGACAGTGTGACAGTGAAGTATGTCAGAATGGAGTAGGATATTAATATGTATGAAGACAGTGTGACAGTGAAGTATGTCAGAATGGAGTAGGATATTAATATGTATGAAGACAGTGTGACAGTGAAGTATGTCAGAATGGAGTAGGATATTAATATGTATGAAGACAGTGTGACAGTGAAGTATGTCAGAATGGAGTAGGATATTAATATGTATGAAGACAGTGTGACAGTGAAGTATGTCAGAATGGAGTAGGATATTAATATGTATGAAGACAGTGTGACAGTGAAGTATGTCAGAATGGAGTAGGATATTAATATGTATGAAGACAGTGTGACAGTGAAGTATGTCAGAATGGAGTAGGATATTAATATGTATGAAGACAGTGTGACAGTGAAGTATGTCAGAATGGAGTAGGATATTAATATGTATGAAGACAGTGTGACAGTGAAGTATGTCAGAATGGAGTAGGATATTAATATGTATGAAGACAGTGTGACAGTGAAGTATGTCAGAATGGAGTAGGATATTAATATGTATGAAGACAGTGTGACAGTGAAGTATGTCAGAATGGAGTAGGATATTAATATGTATGAAGACAGTGTGACAGTGAAGTATGTCAGAATGGAGTAGGATATTAATATGCTGAAGACAGTGTGACAGTGGTGAGGAGTGTGGTAAGAGTGATGGACAGGTTCAAGATGGGGGTGGGCATACGTCAAGGCTCTGAGTCCTTTCTAGTTTGTATTAGTTATGGACAGGTTGACAGCGCTCACAGTGGACTATGATGTTAGCAGACAATAATGTGATATGTAGTGAGACGAGGAACAGGTTGAAGAGAGTCTGAAAGGTGGAGGCATCATGTACTAGAGAGAAGAGGAATGAAAGTCAGCAGGAATAAGACGGAACGTGTGTCTGAAGGAGAGAGAGGACGGTGGAACAGTGAGGATACAAGGAGTAGAGGAGGATAAGGAGTTTAAATAATGGTCAACTATCCAAAGTAATGGGTAGGGTGGAAGAGAGGTGAAGAAGGAGTGTGGCAGAGAGGTGAAGAAGGAGTGTGGAAGAGAGGTGAAGAAGTGATTTGTGACAGAAGGGAACCAGAGAGAGTGAGAGGGAAGATGTATCAGACGGTAGTGAGAGCAGAATGATGTACGGCTAGGACACGGTGGCACTGATGAAAAGACAGGAGGCGGAGCCTCAGGTGGCAGAATTGAGGATGACATGATTCTCTTTAGGAGTGACAAGGAAAGATGGATAGATGGATAAGATACTGGGACTGTCAGTCCTATATTGTAAAATAAACTATAAACAACATTTCTGAGAAATTTTAAGTGTGCCTGCCACTCGCTAAGAGGAGAGGAGAGGAGTGGAGAGGAGAGGAGAGGAGAGGAGAGATAGGTGGTCACCACCTCTGGGTGGCAGTGTGACCTTTTCAATGCCAATAAATGTGAGTGTGGCTGCAGAGCCATGGCCTCTCTCACTATAATGCCTTGCTATGGCGTACTGTTGCCATTCCTTATGGCTGCCTTGTGTAAATCTACATCATCTACGGACATAATATTTAGTCTCACCTTTGTCATCAGTGACTTGTAGCCTGCAGTGTGTTACTGCTAACACCCCCCCGACCCCCCCCACCCACCCACACACACACACACACACACACACACACACACACACACACACACACACACACACACACACACACACACACACACACACACACACACACACACACACACACAAAGATCAATACTTTGACAGCCTGCAGGCCAGTGGTTCTCTAACTGTGTATCATATCAAGGACCCCACATTTATATGTATTTAGCCACGGACCCCCGTCTGAAAAGACTTTGTGCCAGAGACCCCCATCAGAGAAGATTTGTTTTAAAAACACTTTTTTATTATTATTCAATTTTAAAATAAAAACATATTTTCAAACATTTTCAAAGAATCTACCACTGATTTACCACCTGTATGCAGGGCTTCCTCCCTTTGTTTAACTAGTCATTAAAGTTGTCAAATAATTGTAGTGGAGTAAAAGTATTTGCCTCTGAGATGTAGTGGAGTAGAAGTAAAAAATATTGAATATTGGAAACACTCCAAAGTAAAAAAAATGCCTCAAAAGTAAAGTACTTGAGTAACTGTACTTAATTACTCTACACCACTGCAAACCCATCTTACAGCCTGCGATCACATGTCTATTGACATTTGTCATGTGACTATGACATCAGTACCACAGCCTGCCTAGAATGGAGTTGAAAAATATTCAGCTAATATTCGTGTTTCAACCGTTGACACAACTCATTACTCATTAGATTGTTTAACTGTAGATACTAAAATGAACTTTAGATTATCACTTTCTATATGTATCTGAGGAATATCATTCTGGACAGCATCAGTTTCAGACTTTTTAGACTATTTTTAGAATATTCTCAATACCTGATTTGTGTTTCTGCAGTTCCTCCACTAGCTTCTCACTCTCAGTGAGTCTGGCCTGGATCTCTTCTGTCTTGGTTTCACTCTCAGTGAGTCTGGTCTGGATCTCTTCTGTCTTGGTTTCACTCGCAGACAGTCTGGAAGCCATATCTGAAAACATATATATAATCACAGAGAAAACTGATGTGAAGTGATGAAACATTTGAGACACATTCCACGTTGTACGTTTACAACTTCTTGAAGCCTTCATTTTTAAATCACGTTTTGCCCAACAAGCATGTAGCCTCTTAAAGATATATTTCACTTTGAAGACTAACGTCTACTCAGGCTTTTTAAGTTGCTTGATTCAGTATTTAGATATTTGATATTCATGTTATCAGACACTCCCATTTCCTATACAAACCCATTGTAACTCAAACTCCATTTTAACCATGTTATGTTAGACTCATTAAAACACACGTCTCTGCTTCTGGTGACTGATATTGTCCTTCTAATGAATGTTAGACTCATTAAAACACACGTCTCTGCTTCTGGTGACTGATATTGTCCTTCTAATGAATGTTAGACTCATTGAAACACACGTCTCTGCTTCTTAGTAGGGTCATATGTGGCACTTCCGTGACCGTGGAGAGCAAAGGTCCGTTTCTCAATGGATTTGTCATCTAGGAGGGTTATTAAACAAATTTAGCCGGGGTGTATTTTTAAAAGGGGTGGGGAAATTTGTGAGACCAAAATCCAAAATGGCTGCCGTGAAAATGAACTTTTTAATGGTTTGACCTACAATGATGCACAATACATGGTTTCAGAGCTTATTTTGGTCAAGGAATACATATTTGGTGTTTATATAAAGATTTAACCTAATGTTGACCTTCAAATGCAAGATGGCTGCCAATTATGAGCTTCAAAAGTTTTGTTTTTTTTCAAAATCGTCACAGAGCCTTCTTATTAGGCTCTAATGAAAGCTCTGCTCATGATGAGTTGAATAATATGCAGTATAAGTATACAGAAGTAATCTCTGACGTCAATAAAGTCAATGTTTGTGTGTAAACAACAGTTACTGATGTGCGGTTTCCCATTAAATAGTGTAGGCTACTGAGAATATGGTGTCCAGTCACACAACATAAAATAGTATTCTGTATGCAAAGCTAGAAAGGTTAGTTGCTTGAGGTGAATTTAAAGGTCAACTCATTTGTCACCCTTATTTTGTAGTATTGCTCCCAGTGTTTCCTGTCTGCCTACTTACTTTTACCTGCCTTGTCTAACCAGTCTTGTGATTGTGTCAGTGTTTCCACCTGTGTCCTCTTAGTCCCCCAGCCTATCCTAGAGTTGATTGTCTGTTGAGTTCACCTGTGTCCTGTTAATCCCTGTCTATAGGGGAATACCACTCATTTTCAACATTGAAATATGTCTTTAATACACCTTAGCTGTTGTGTGGAAATAAGAAAAAAGCCCCCCCGCCCCCTTCTATGTTGCCTAGAACTGGATAATTGATTGAGGTCATGTGATCAGTGGCCTCAGCCAAAAGTACACATGACCTCAATTGATTGAGGTCATGTGATCAGTGTCATACGCAAGGTGTACTTTCGGCCTCAGCCAAAAGTACACCTTGCGTATGACACTAATCACATGACCTCAATCAATTATCCAGTTCTAGGCAACATATTGAGGTAGCCTATTCTTGATTGAGGTCATGTGATCAGTGTCATACGCAAGGAGTACTTTTGGCTGAGGCCAAAAGTACTCCTTGCGTATGACACTGATCACATGGGTGTACTTTTGGCTGAGGCCAAAAGTACACCTTGCGTATGTCACTGATCACATGATCTCAATCAATTATCCAGTTCTAGGCAACATAGAAGGGGCGGGGGGGACTCTTTTTCTTATTTCCACACAACAGCTAAGGTGTATTAAAGACATATTTCAATGTTGAAAATTAGTGGTATTCCCCTATAGACAGGGATTAACAGGAGAAGTTATTTTATGATTTTTTTTTTCTTTTATGGTTCATTATGAAAATGTGATGGGATGAACTGGACACCATATTCTCAGTAGCCTACACTATTTAATGTGAAACCACACATCAGTAACTGTTGTTTACACACAAACATTGACTTCATTGACCTCAGAGATTACTTCTTTGTACTTATACTGCATATTATTCAACTCATCATGAGCAGAGCTTTCATTAAAGCCTAATAAGAAGGCTCTGTGACGATTTTGAAAAAAAACAAAACTTTTGAAGCTCATAATTGGCAGCCATCTTGCATTTGAAGGTCAACATTAGGTTAAATCATTATATAAACACCAAATATGTATTCCTTGACCAAAATAAGCTCTGAAACCATGTATTGTGCATCATTGTAGGTCAAACCATTAAAAAGTTCATTTTCACGGCAGCCATTTTGGATTTTGGTCTCTCACAAATTTTCCCCGCCCCTTTTAAAAATACACCCCGGCTAAATTTGTTTAATAACCCTCCTAGATGACAAATCCATTGAGAAACGGACCTTTGCTCTCCACGGTCACGGAAGTGCCACATATGACCCTACTATCTAGTGACTGATATTGTCCTTCTAATGAATGTTAGACTCATTAAAACACACGTCTCTGCTTCTAGTGACTGATATTGTCCTTCTAATGAATGTTAGACTCATTAAAACACACGTCTCTGCTTCTAGTGACTGATATTGTCCTTCTAATGAATGTTAGACTCATTAAAACACACGTCTCTGCTTCTAGTGACTGATATTGTCCTTCTAATGAATGTTAGACTTCTGTTGACTGATATATTGTCCTCATAATGTGTGAGGGGGCGTGTTTTTTCAATTACTTTTTTCATTTCTTTTATATTATGTTTTAATTGACAAAATACAGCACGTCTGATCAAATGAATGTCAAATATCTAAATATTGAATCAAGCAACTTAGAAAGTGTCACAAAAAAAAGACATTAAAATGAGCTCTCAGTCATGTTTGAAAGGTAAACGTCCTAACCTGCAGTTTGTCCTTCCAGGTTGCTCTTCAGCTGTTGGAACATCAGCTTGACCTCATAGCGGAGGTCATCAGCCTCAGCCAGACAGAACAGGAACAGAAGCAAAGCAGCCTTCATGGTGAAGTCTAGTCTCTGAAGACAACAAGCAGGACACCTTGTATTTATTGGATGTTCAGACCCTAACATTGATTTCGTTCAGGGGGAGTGACGGATATATTCTATTCCTGTTTCTCATTGGATGGAGGCGTTTGTGGAGCCAACTTATTGTTTCCTTCACGGAATGCACGCTTTTAGGGGAGGCGGCTGTGTTCCTAAGAGCAGTGGTTCTCAAAGTGGGGTCTGGGGACCCTCAGGGGTCCGTGAGGGGGTTCCATGGGGGTCCCCAGCAAAACTAGGAACACATTTAAACTTATTTTATATTTGGTTCATAGGAAAACAGCCGATCTACAAGATGAACATTTAGAAAAATGACACCAACGACACCAATCTTCTCTCTAAAAGTAACAATAATGTAGAAATACTCTGTTAAGTAAAAGTCCTGTATTCAACATGTACTTGAAGTAGAAAGTACAAAAGTACTGGCGTCTGTAATCTGAACATGTTGATATAATATTGATCTAACTTAATAAATCTACGTCATCTACGGACATAATATTTAGTCTCACCTTTGTCATCAGTGACTTGTAGCCTGCAGTGTGTTACTGCTAACACCCCCCCCACACACACACACACACACACACACACACACACACACACACACACACACACACACACACACACACCAATACTTTGACAGCCTGCAGGCCAGTGGTTCTCTAACTGTTTGGTTCTCTAATTATTCCATTTAAAAATAGATATATATTTAAAACATTTTCAATGATTTTAAAAAGTTCCTTTTCCTTTTATCACCAAATACATTCATTCATAGAACAATCATAGTTACAAGTACATTATATATATGTATGTATATATATATATATATATATATATATATATATATATATATATATATATATATATATATATATATATATATATATATATATTATTTCACTATTTATTTTCAAGATCTTTTTGAAAATAGCAGATCTACAAGCTCACTGTGAGGCTATTTTCACCATATCTATTTATTAATTCAGATGTTTGAGGACTGTCATACTACAGCCTCACACTAAAGCATCAAAAGTAGCAGATCTACAAGCTCACAACGCGTTGCTTCGCTTGTAGATCTGCTACTTTTGATGCTTTTGAATAATGAAGCCAAGATCCTGCTCTCGTCCACTGATGGCCTTCCTAAGTGCATATCTAAACCCTAAACCCTAAACCCTTCCTAAGTGCATATCTAGAATTGGCCGCGGTGCCGTATGTATGTACTTGAGTAAAAGTATCAAAAGTACTCATTATGCAGAATGTCCCATTTCAAGTTTTCAAATGTATACAAATCTTTTGAAAATAGCAGATCTACAAGCTCTGTGTGTTTGTAGATCTCAGCCCTATATACATTTCGGGCATTTGAAAATAGCCGATCTACGATACATTGTAATAATGTCTGAGTTAGTCATTAGTTCATAAATGAGTCATAGTCGGTCGAGGACAGAACAAAGACACACATAGTCGAGTCCAGTCTAATCACATGGTTGAGTAACTTTGTTTAGTCATTGTTTACTAATGAGTAACTCATTTAGCATCATCGCAATGTATCGTAGATCGGCTATTTTCAAATGCCCGAAATGTATATAGGGCTGAGATCTACAAACACACAGAGCTTGTTTATAAAGGTCAAAGGTCAAATTCTGTTTAA
>NW_027660913.1:0-28779 GCF_963280865.1 Gymnoscopelus braueri
TATGTGCATTGATTAGGCCACGGACCCTCACTTAATATATATCTTTTTGTTGTTTATTTTAAATCTCTGGGACCCCAATCTACACTTTGGACCCTTACGGGTCCATTTGGTTCCATTTGTACACTCTTGGAGTTACAGACCAATAAGGGTCCATTTGGTTCCATTTGTACACTCTTGGAGTCAGGCGCGTATGGTGGGTTCTAACGTGGACCGGGCAAGATTCTTAATGACTCCCCCCTTCCCCCCGGCCCCCCACCCACTGCGTCGCGGGCATGTATGCGATTTTTTTGCTTAATTAATTCATTAAATGACCATAAAACAACATTAACAACACTCTACCCATCCCTCAGTGTGTTCCATCCTCAAATGTTTTACTTAAGTAAAAGTATCAAGGGTTAGAAAACTTTTTTTTCACATTTGAAAACTTGAAATGGGACCTTCTGCATAATGAGTAGCCTACTTTTACTTTTGGTACTTTAAGTACATTTTGATACCAATGCTTTTCTACTTTTACTCAAGTACATTTTGAATACCTTACTTTTACTTGTTGAGTATTTTTACATCGCAGAATTGATACTTTTGTTTAAGTAAAAAATTTGAGTACTTTTTCCACCACTGGTATTCAGTGCATGTAGTGACTGTTAGTGCACACAGGACGAGGGAGTCCAGGGACACAGCATAGCGACCCTTCATTTCAATAAGGGCAGACGGCAGAGCCAAAACCTGCAGAACATGTTTAGCACAGCCACAGCTGAGATCACGACTTGTTTATTAGAGGCAATTAGCATGTCTGGCTGGGGCCGCTTGACAATGGGAACGGTGGGGTGGGCGGAGCTACTGCGCCGGTAGAGGAAAAAAAAGACGATTTTTATATATATAAAAAAATAGGGGAGCAGAGTTTTCCAGACCGGGCCATGGCCACATTGGCCTCTATGACGGTACGCCCTTGCTTGGAGTTACAGACCAGTAAGGGTCCATTTGGTTCCATTTGTACACTCTTGGAGTTACAGACCAGTAAGGGTCCATTTTGTACACTCTCAGAGTTACAGACCAGTAAGGGTCCATTTGGTTCCATGTGTATAGGCTACTCTCAGAGTTACAGACCAGTAAGGGTTCATGCGGTTCCATTTGTACACTCTCTGAGTTACAGACCAGTAAGGGTCCATTTGGTTCCATTTTGTACACTCTGAGTTACACTTAAAGACAGTAGGGTCTATGTGGTTCACTACAGACCTGTAAGGGTCCTTTTGGTCCTCTAGTACAGACCTTTGTAAGGGTCCATTTGGTTAGCTGGGGGCCCCCTGGAACCCCATCAAGGACCCCTGGGCCTGGGGGTCCTCAGACCCCATGTTGAGAACCAGTGGCCAATCTAGTGGTTCCCAAACATTTTCATGTCAAGGACCCACAAGGACCCCCAATCCATGTGTAAAGATGTTGTACCAGGGACCCCCATGCCATAAGAGAAGATGACTTTTATGTCTGAGGTGCTGTGTCTCAAACCCAACGACCCATTATCTTGGTGTTGAGGTGAACCTTTTACACTGAATCACGCACACACAACTTAAAGGGATAGTTCACCCCAATCCTAATCCTATCGATTAGTCACCCCATGGAGACTTGAATTCATGGATATGGTTTTTGTTTTTGTTGCATTCCTAAGCCAATAATTTGATGACCAGCGGACCGGTAGGCACCGGTTCTGGTAGGAGATACAAAGGAGACTCTTTGTTGTCTCCTACCGGAACCGCTGCCGGTCATCAAATTAGTGGCTTAGGAATGTGACAAAAACTAAAAAAATATCCATGAATTAAAGTCTTCATGGGTAAAGTTATTTTGGGGGTGAACTATCCCTTTTATCATGGAGTTCGTCATGGCCGTAACCTGGACTTTATAAGACTGAACATCTGGTGATCTAGTGTCAGTATACTTCCTCCCTCTCCCCCAATGGATTGTGGGCAGCCTTATAGAGCAGCGGTTCTCAACCTGTGGGTCGGGACTCTCAGGGGGGTCCCCACATGATTTTTTTGGGGGGGGTCCCCAGGTGACAGTGAAGTGACAATTTAAGAGGACTTTTAAGACCCTTTAAACACCTAAAAAAAAGCATCAAAAGTAATCAGCAAACTACACTATAAATACTGGTCAAACATTGGCCAAATTGTCAAATAATATAAGAAAGAGGCAAACATTTTGAAAACAGCAGATCTACAAGAGCTTGTAGATCGGCTATTTTCACAATATTTATCTGTGGAACCGAGTCAAACAAAATGTATTGCCTCAACGCCTACAGTTTTTTTTTCTTTACTTTCATATTGTAATTATGTCATGTATCTCCTATCCAACAACTAGCGTTATTATTTTAGTATGCAATAAAAAATGACATATTGATTTTATAATGGGGGTGTTTGGGGGGGGGGGGGCCACCCCAAAAAATCTTGCTTAGGGCCACGAAAATCCTAGGGCCGGCCCTGGGGGGGGGGGGGTCACCAGATCAAATATGATTAATTTGGGGGGTCACGGCCTGAAAGGTTTCAGAACCACTGTTGTAGATTAAACCTGCGTGTGCGTGTGCGTGTGCGTGTGCGTGTGCGTGTGCGTGTGCGTGTGCGTGTGCGTGTGCGTGTGCGTGTGTGTGTGCGTGTGTGTGTGTGGCCAAAGTTCACTTGAGAGTCAGTCTCAAAAAACTCGAGGTGGGTGGAGTCACAACGTCATCGCTAAAATATAAATGTGCATCGTATGAAGAAACCAAACCCTTGTCCCTCCTTCATCTTTTATTGTTTGATGATGACTATGCCTATGGTTTAGTGAATAGTCAAGAAGCATGTTGTACCTTGTACTTATTCACTCAATAAAGAATACAATCATAATACAAATAAAATAAAATAGAGAGTCAGTCAGTCTCTCTCTCGCTCTCTTTCTCTCTCCTTCTCCTGACCTGCTCTCTTTCAATTCAATTCAAAGGGGCTTTAATGGCATAAAGTAGACATTCTGTATGTTTACGTTGTCAAAGAAAGTGTGAATTGAACACAATCAAAAAAGAAGACATAGAATAAACACGTGTAAACAGAGCTGTGTAACTTACAGTGCAACTTTGTAATCAAATATATAATGCAGAAAATACAAATAATGCAGAAAATACAAATAAAAAACATAACTTAAAATGCTTCTCTCTCTCTCTCTCTCGTCCAGCAGAAAGAGGGAGGAGTCAGAAGGACTGAGGAATGATTGGCAGAAGGTGATAGGTCAGGGTCTGTGACCCTTGGGGGTCAGAGGTTAAAGCTCCACAGGTCATGTTATTCAGCTTTGAGCCTAGCTGCTACTTCTGAATGTCTGATTTTTGGCTGCAGCCTCGACCTAGCCTGGCGTATAGCCAGACTATATCACTGCGTGGATATGAGTCTGGTGCTTCTATGAGGACGTTTTTTTTCCAAGGGGGCGGGATCAAAACAATGACTCTAGACGCAATTGGTTAGACCTACAAACCAACTACCAATTACAGTCTCCCATATTCGAATACTGGGCCCTGATTGGTTACCCACGTCTTCTGGAGCAGGAAATGGATTCTCTATGGAGCGGTGCCAGACCCAAATCCCAGAGTGCAATTTTTTTTTGCACTCGCAGATTCGTCTGGTCCCAGGCTAGCCTCGACCTGCTCCTGTCAGAATCAGTGGTGTAAAGTAACTAAGTACATTTACTCAAGCACTGTACTTAAGTACAATTTTGAGGTATTGTTTTACTTTAGTGGAGTATTTCCAATTTTCAATACTTTTACTGCTACTCCACCACATCTCTGGGGAAGATATTGTACTTTCACTCCACAACAATTATTTGAAAACTTTAGTTACTAGTTACTTTGTAGATTTGGATTATTATTACAAAACATACATTAACCACTTAAGCTCTATATATATTTCGGCCATTTGAGCGCTTCGCGATTCAACACGTTGCGATGCGACGCGTTGTGAGCTTGTAGATCTGCTATTTTCAAAAGATTTTTTATACATTTTGAAAACTTGACATGGGACATTCTGCATAATCAGTACTTTTACTTTTGATACTGATGCCAATACTTTTGTACTTTTACTCAAGTAAATTCTGAATACCAGACTTTTACTTGCAGCAGAGTATTTCTACATTGTGGTATTGATACTTGTACTTGAGTAACAACAACATGTAGTACTTCTTCCACCACTGGTCAGAATCACGGTTTGCAGGCCTATCCAAAACAAGGGCAAAATTCACCTCAGGCTTCTCCTCAGGCCTACATTGTAATTGTTAACCAGGTGGGCAAAATCAATGCATGTCATATTTAACCACTTAACCCAGGGCTCTTCAACAGGGGGTCCGGGACCCCTAGGGGGTCCTCAGAGTTACCACAGGGGGTCCGCCAAATCTTTGTATGATATGATATATATATTTTTACATTAACCACTTCAACCCTAGCATCCCTTTTCTGAGGAGAACTTTAGCCAAAAATAGCCGATCTACAAGCTCACAACGCCTCGCGCTGCGAGGCGTTGTGAGCTTGTAGATCGGCTATTTTTGGCAAAGAGTTATAGGTGTAGACTATAGAGGGAAAAAAGAGCAGCAAACGTTTATCTGAAACACAATTTTATGCAATACAGAGGGGGTCCCTGCTTCATCTCTCTCTCAGCTAGGGGGTCCTTGGCCTGAAAACGTTGAAGACCCCTGACTTAACCCATTAAAACCTGAGGCCCATTCTACAAATGTCTTCTAAATCCATTTCTGATAAAAACATATGTTACTATATCCGTGGTGCTCAAACTTGTTCATGTCAAAGACCCCCCCAACCCGGAAAGGATAGTAGAAAATAAGTATTTTTTTTTGGGTGAACTACTCCTTTAAGAGAACAGGCAAAGTTATGGAATGTAGGTGGGTGAGCATATGAGGAGAATGCCTTGACAACTAGTCTGTGGACCATTTCATCAAGTAATAATAAGAATAAGAATAAGTATTAGTATTTTCTTTCAGCAGGACGTTCCACTTCTGTCCAGTTCACAGAACACAGGACTAGCGCTCCATCTTGTGGTCATTATGGGTACTACTGCTCCACGGACTATGACAAACCTGTACACCTATATTAGAACAGACTCAGATCAGATTAGATTAGATATGCTTATATGTATTCAAGGACTCACATGTGTGCAATGGATTTAGCTTTGTATGCATTTTATTGTGATTATGTTGGTTGAAAGTTGTTTATATCTGCGCGGACCCCCTATAGTAGCTCTGAGGACCCCCTATAGGAGTCCCAGACCCCCTGTTGAAGACCCCTGGTATATAGTATGTCTACACAGACTGGGGAAGTTGTCTTACCTATGGACACTATAAATGGGACACTTCCGTTGCCCGCGGTTCTGTCTGCTCTGCAGTATACCAGGCCGACTTAATACATTTTAATAATGAGGCATTTCTAATTTTCAAGTAAGGTGTCTTTTGAAGTGATGTGGTGGAGGCAGGCATACATATTCACAGTTGCAGTTTAAACATTTGATCAAATAAAAGGCTTAAAGGGGAATACCACTCATTTTCAACATTGAACTATGTATTTAATACACCTTAGAGCTGTTGTGTGGAAATAAGAGCCAAAAGTACACCTTGTGTCACTGATCACATGACCTCAATCAATTATCCAGTTCTAGGCAACATAGAGGGGGGGGGGGGCTTTTTTCTTATTTCCACACAACAGCTCTAAGGTGTATTAAATACATAGTTCATTGTTGAAAATGAGTGGTATTCCCCTTTAAGGTGCACAGCTCAATAATGTCATGAAAGTGAGGACATAGCCAGCACACATGAATGTCCTTTTCACATGTTTGTATGTAGGCTTACCTCACACGGACAGAAACAACGTACGTGTTTCAACCAAACAGGTCTTCCTCACGCTGAGACTTGTACATAAAATCATGTGAAAAGGACATTCATTGTGTGCTAAATATTCTAATAGTAAAACAAAGGAAATGAAACATCCACTCCCTCTGCAGGCCTCTGTTCTTCCTCCAGGGAAGACACGAAGGACAGACAGACAGACAGACAGACAGACAGACAGACAGACAGGCAGGCAGGCAGGCAGGCAGGCAGGCAGGCAGGCAGGCAGGCAGACAGACAGGCAGGCAGGCAGGCAGGCAGGCAGGCAGACAGACAGACAGACAGACAGACAGGCAGGCAGGCAGGCAGGCAGGCAGACAGACAGACAGACAGACAGACAGACAGACAGACAGACAGACAGGCAGGCAGGCAGGCAGACAGACAGACAGACAGACAGACAGGCAGGCAGGCAGGCAGGCAGGCAGGCAGGCAGGCAGGCAGGCAGGCAGGCAGGCAGGCAGGCAGGCAGACAGACAGACAGACAGACAGACAGGCAGGCAGGCAGGCAGGCAGGCAGGCAGGCAGGCAGGCAGGCAGGCAGGCAGGCAGGCAGGCAGGCAGACAGACAGACAGACAGACAGACAGGCAGGCAGGCAGGCAGGCAGGCAGGCAGGCAGACAGGCAGGCAGGCAGGCAGGCAGGCAGGCAGGCAGGCAGGCAGGCAGGCAGGCAGGCAGGCAGACAGACAGACAGACAGACAGACAGACAGACAGACAGACAGACAGACAGACAGACAGACAGACAGACAGACAGACTGTATACAGTATCATTTACTTCAGTGCGTTTCAAACGTTTCTTGTTTAAGGTACACCAATGGGCAAGATCTCGAGGCACACTTGTTTTCATAGCAAAAATAGAGGGGGCAAAGGAGGGGAACAAGTAGGCCTACAGACACAGGTTAATGAAACATAATAAAGTTTAGATGGTTAAGTGACGAGGCAGAAGTCATGGAATACAGATATAGGTGACAACTAGTCTGTGTCCCATTTCATCAAATACTACTACTACTACTACTACTACTACTACTACTACTACTACTACTACTACTACCACTACTATTACTACTACTACTACTACTACTACTACTACTACTCTGTGTTATGGGTCAAATCTCTATCAAAAGTCAGATTTATGCAGAGATAGTAAACACATACTGTAAGAAAGTCACCTTGTTTTGCTTCAATCTTTAATAATAATAATAATAAATCCAAATCTTTGTGTGATTGGAACTTTGTTTAACATTAACCTCTTGAACCCTAGCATCTCTATTCTGATGGGAACATTAGCCGAAAATAGCAGATCTACAAGCTCACACTGCCTTGCGCTGCGAGGCGTTGTGAGGTTGTAGATCTGCTATTTTCGGCATATAGGTTTGGTATAGGGGGGAAAAGAGCAGACTAAATACACGTTTTCTATTCAAGTATTGAGAGTTTAAGTGTTTAACTGTCTGAAAATATACATTAACATGAATCCAACATATTTAATAGAAAAGATAATGTGTAAACAAACAAACAAACAAACAATCAAACACTGATGATAGTGCTGTCAAACAAGACTGAAGCTCTCTATGAAATCTATTAAAAAGTTTAATCTGCAACACAATGGTATACACTATGTATTGGGGGGTCCCTGCTTCATCTCTCTCAGCTAAGGGGTCCTTGGTCTGGAAAACCTTGAAGACCCCTGACCTAAGTACATGTGTGGTATAACAGTGGGGAAAATTAACTTAATAAAGTTCATTTACTCAAGTACTGCACTTAACTTAAGTGCAATTTCTTTGGACCTTTTTTTTTTTCAACATAAAAACTAAACCACATGATAGTTTTACATAGAATGATGTTGTCCTGGCACCCCCTGGTGTTCAATCTGCAACCACACAACATGTCTAGATGTCATTATCACAATCAATACAATGATCATATTATGATGAGACTGTTGAGAATAGGCTCTATGCACAGCAGCCATTTTGGAAAGAAAGTGGGCCTCTTCCTTACTTCCTTCACAGGTCTTACAACTTATATTAATTCAGGCTCTGTTCCATAGTGTACCACATTGTGGTTCACAAACTTATTTTAATTCAAAGGACCCCCATGAATCTGAGTGTACAAATGGAACCAAATGGACCCCTAATTTGAACTGGGGACCCCCCAGCCAGACAAGCACTTTGTAGGAATTGTAGGCATTACATTTAGTTTCACTCGGTTCCACAGATAAATATTGGGAAAATAGCCGAACTACAAGCACACAACGCCTCGCAGCTTGTAGATCGGCTATTTGGACACATTGTTTGCCTCTTTCTTACGTAATGTTTGACAATTTTGACAATTTTGTATTAAAAAAAGTCATTAAATTGTCATTTTAGAAATGTGCAGATACCCTGTATACACTTACACTGTATGTTGGTTTGTTTACCGTTGAATGAGATAATGTTGCACATTAAGGTAATCATCATGGGGACCCCCAAAAAATTATTTGTGGACCCCCCTGGTTGAGAACCACTGCTCTATAAAACCAGGGCCAGTTTTTTTTTATTGTATTGATTTGTATTGATTTCCTTGCAAATAATCACTGTTTTGTAAATCCTTCAAGAGCTGTTATCTCCTCAGTCATAAAACATTACGCAGTGTGTTGGATTCCTATGAATGTGAATAGACAGTTGTGTAGAGCAGTGGTTCTCAAAGTGGGGTCCCAGGTGTCTTTGAGGGGGTCCCCAGCTAAATGACTTACAATAGCATCAACATCGGTTTAACCACTTTAACCCTATTTTATACTTTTACGGCTATTCGAAAAGAGCAGATATACAGATCTTGTAGATCGGCTATTTTTTTAAAAAGAAATCTTCAGAATTTGCCATTTGAACACACGCCCTCTCTTATGGGGGTCCCTGGAACACAATATGTTCATATGGGGGTCTGCAGCCAAACACATATCAATGTGGGGGTCCTTGACATGAAAATGTTTGAGAACCACTGTAGAGTGTTTGCACAATGTGTACTAGGTTGGTACTGGCAGTGGTGCCGGCTTTGTGTGTGAGTGTGAGTGTGAGTGTGCGTGTGCGTCCGTTCGTCCGTGCGTGCGTGCGTGCGTGCGTGTGTGTGTGTGTGAGGCCCTGAGGCAGTCTCAGGCCCCGGGGCCATAGAATCAGGATCCGGCCCAGCCCCTATGAGACATGCCTGGCATGGCTGGCAGCAGGCCATGCATGTTCATGGAGCGCTGTGGCTGGCCTGCAGCACTGGAAAGACACAAAGGATAATATAAGCTTGTCAGGTGACACCAATAGCGATTGGTCAAAATGTCAGTAAGTAAACAAAGTCTTTCTTTTAAGAATCAAGACACGATTGGTTTGTTTCTCTTTGCGCCCCGCCCCCAGACCAGCAGCACAACGACAGTAACGTCATGTTATTATGACAAAATCAATATCATTTTATTAACAGCGTTATTTTGTTGAATGATGTGATAGCCTATACATAACATGCTGCACAGTATAGCTGAACGAGACAGCTTTGCTGCTTAAAATTAACTGTCACCCTTTATGTGGCCACAAGGGGGAGGAACTTTCACAACAAATCCGTAGGCTACAACCCATTGATGATGAGCCACATCACTGACACACTGGCCAAGTCAAGAAAAAAAGCAAGACATTCTAACTGCTTGCTTGTGCAGGACACCGAAGACAGTCTATTCTATTTTATTCTATTCTATACATACTAGTTAATTGAGGGAAAACCCCTCATTTCCAATGATGCTGAGTTGCAAAAAAATAAGCAATATTTATTAAAAACAAATACAAGACTAAAAATCTATTTCTGAAATTGCCTCAAAGGCAACCGTGAATCCATTTTCAAAGTACTTTTTTAGCAAGAGGGTGAACTAATTGAGATGTATGAATTCAAACCATTTGCTTCATACCGTGCTGTATGTATTATTCTATGTATCTATTCCACTCTATTTTGGTCAGAGTTGAGTTGTAGAGGGAGTTACAGAAATTATGCCAATTCTCCACCACACCGATATCGACTCCCGCGGAAGGCGTTGGAAAGCGTCTCCTGCCGACAACCTGCCGACAACCTGTTGTAGATAGCGCCGTGCCGTCGGGTCGGGACTTCTATAATACCGTCACTTATTATAAGTGACTTTGGGCTTCTTTTTCTGTAAAGTTGCTTCTAAAGATTGGTAGTTGCGGGTTGCATTTTTTTTGCCTTGTTTACAATTTTCTAAATTATTATTTAATCCAAATATTTCCAAACTATATTTTCATGTAAATGTTTTCTGCATTTGTGTTGTTAGAATGTTTCAAAAATATTCAAAAATTCCACATTTTATTGCAAGAGTTATTGAAAATAGCCGAGCTTGTAGATCTGTTATTTTCAAATAGCCGATGCATATAGGTTTAAAGTGCTCATGTGGCCTAAGTTGCTTCTTTTTTTGGGCTTGTTTTCCTAGACCTGGTTGCTTATTTCTCTCACAAAATATGGTAACACTGCCTGTAAAAATGATGCCAACTATTGCCAACAGACTGCCAGTCTCTTATAGTCTGTTGTAGTCTGTTTGGTGGAGAGTCCACCCATCTGTTTGTGTCTTTATCAGTGACAGAGGACGACCTTCTGTGTCTTAATGGGCCTCTTATAAATAGACCATAGCTTCTTTCTTTCCAGTGCTGCGGTCCAAGTTGTCCCCGCGCCCAGAACCCCAAAACAAGCCTTACAAAGTCAGTCAGAAAGCTCCACATGAGTGGTTCTCAAACAGTTTTATTTTCAAGCACCCCCAGAATGGTATGCATTTAGCACACAGTCTCCCCCCCCCCTAACTCTGAGAGTTTACAAATGGAGCCAAATGGACCCTTATGGGTCCATACAGACCGGCAAGGGTCCATTTGGTTCCTATAACTACCAATCATGTAGCTGGGTACCCCCTGACCCCCTCAAGGACCTGTGGCGGTCCCCGGACCCCACTTTGAAAACCACTGCTCCACAAGAACGCTGGCCCCAAAACACGCTCGCCCCGGGTTAAAGCTTTCTCACAGTGTCTGTCTTGTGTTTTCCACCATACAAATGCAAGGTGATTTTTGACAGGCAATTGTGGTTGTAATGCTTCTATTGGGACTGCAATGTCCCACCCCTCCATCAACGTTGCCAGGTTTTGCGAGATAAACAGGCAACCAGGTCTATGAAAACAAGCCCAAAAGAAGCGAAGTAGGCCACATGAGCAATTTAGACATAATACATTGGCTATTTGAAAATAGCTGATATACAAGTTGTGAGCTTGATGATGAAACCAATTGGATCAAAACAGCAAAAACCCAAAAACGTGAATGATCTCTGGCTCTAAATAAGACACACCACATAATAAAATGTTGCTTTAATGTTTTACACGCTCAACGCTTTAGTGCTCAAGTGCAAATTGAACGATTGAAAACGTTTCGGTCACAAGACCATCGTCAGTGCCATATTATGCCATATTCCATGAGGACTAAACCCCAGCAAGCTTGTCTGGTTTGTAGATTTCCAGAGCCACAAGCCTCCATGGCCAATAGCCTGATTTATACTTTATTGTAAGAAGGTCGCACACTGAAAATATCAGATGCACAAGCCCGCTTGTAGATCGGCTATTTTTGGCAACACATAAAATGGCCAATACTGCAGTAACAGCATGACAGTTTTAGTTTTTTTTCTGCAGCGACCATTCACTACCCATTAAAACCAGTAAAGCATCTATGTGATTTTAGATTTTAGCGTTGGCAATTAAAAAATAGCAGATATACAAGCTCATATAGCGCGTCACTTTGTGCCGCACTGCGAGCTTGTACATCTGCTATTTTTCCCTCCTGGGGGTTCCCTGGTACAAAACATTCTCAGATGGGCCCGTGACCAAATACATATCATTTGGGGGTCCTTGGCACAAAAACTCTTTACAAACATTGAGACTGGACGCACAGGTGACTGTTTCATGTAATCAATTCCCAACAGATCCCCAAACCTGCTGTTTTGGGGTGCGTTGGTTTCAGTTCATTCAACCCTCTCTTGTGTGTTGGCTAGTGGGGTGCGCCCTAACGAGACATATTAGAAAAAAATGGTCTTAAATGCTGGTAAGATCAAAATATGGTCGTACATTTCTTAGTGAATCGGGGCCAATACTACAAAATAAAAGGAGCGCAACTGTAAAGTAAAAACCAAGTAACCACTGAAAACATGACACTGACTGAAATGACACAACAAAATAAAACACAACGAGACAGATCCTGACACTTTTTGCATCAACTCCTCCAAGGAACAGGCCATATGTGATATAATTTAGTCGGCAGCATTTATATATATATATATATATATATACAGTATATATATATATATATATATATATATATATATATATATATATATATATATATATATATATATATATATATATATATATATATATACTTTGGCAATTTGAAAATAGACGATCTACTCACAGCGCCTCGCAGTGGATCTGCTATTTTCGGCTAATGTTACCCATCACAGTGATCACACAAAGATTTGGCGAACCCCATGTAGTAACTCTGAGGACCCCCTAGGGGTCCCTGTTGAAGACCCTTGCTGTAAAGGACGGTCCCATGTCAGTCACCCTAAATAAGCTGCCTCTTGCCAGTCATCCGAATGGAGGCAGTAATCAAACTCTGGACCTATGGACTCAAGCCATGATGCTTTAACGAATACTACTGGTACATTATCGTGCTGCAGTCACTGGCTCAAATTAAATGTTATGTCTCAATTTAGCTGATAGCTAAATTTATATTTTTGATAGCTAATTAGTTTTTGAAAGACCAACATGACCAGAAAACTGTTGCTCTTGCTAATATTAAAATGTAGCTCAGATCCTCTGCAGGGCTTAGTGTGGCACCGGCTGGGAGGCGAACCCGGGCCCCCTGGATCCGTAGGCCTGTACTGTACGTTACCAGTGGGCTAAAATCCAGGCTTGCAAGGGAGCAGCAGTGCTGCACCCTATACAACCTACAGTCGTCCCTCCCATAGATATAGAAACGTACATACTGTACCTCATTGGCCGCTGCAGTTCATGGGAGCGACCTGTCTCCGCGGCCGCCATATTGGGAGAGGAAGCCGAGCCTTCTAATGCATTTATGTCCATTGAAGCAGACGGTCTCTCCACTATTTAATCATCAACACCCTGAATTTTCAACCGATTTGCAAGCGGTTAAGTTTGTAACAAATGCCAGAAAAGGCGATATGGATCAAGTGTACTTGGTTACATATAAAATGCATATTTTCAAACCAAAATACTTTTGTCTCCAGACACTGAAATAGACAATATACATGAAATATGCAGAATGCCACATTGCAGAATTGCCTTTTCTGTCTATATCCAACATCCTCATCATGCTATTCAGGTCAGAACACAGCTATCTATGGACGTTTTTAGTACAAACATTAAATAATAAATACCACTATGAAATAAATAAAATCGACAATGAAATAAATATGTATTATGTACAGTACAGTATACTGTAGGCATGACTCCTCTTTGCACATTTGATTTAACACTGTAGCTATTGATTAGATATTGTATCTGCACATTATACACTACCTGTACATTTTAACTGTTGCTAAAATATAAGCTATTGTACATGTCTAGGACAAGACCCTGACCCTTATTTACATTACATCCAGTAATTAATTGTGTACTGTAGCCAAGTGGAAATATTTTAAATATGATTCTACTTTTTTATTTTTTCTATTTATTATATTAATCACATTAGAATGTTAGCACACTTTTGTGGAACAAGTCCCGTCAAACATTTTGCTGCTTGTACTTAGTGAGTGACAAGTGAAAGTGTGTATGCAGATGCACACACACACACACACACACACACACACACACACACACACACACACACACACACACACACACACACACACACACACACACACACACACACACACACACACACACACGAACGCACACAGCATGCAGGGAAAGACGGCAATATTTTATTTCAAATCATAATTTTTTTTTTGTAATCTGTTGGAATAATCTTAGTTAAATGTAGATGCAAAGGAATACATAATTGGATCGTTTTAATAAGCATTTCATTTCTGAACATCATGGTAGTGCTGTCATATTTCCATGTCAGTTTGGCAACACTCCAGTGTTCTTCTCCCCATTAATTACAGGTTCATTTGGTTACATTCGTACACTTTTTATGAACAGTGCAGACACTTGTTTTCCCTACTTTTTTTTTAGACCATCAGTAAACATTTTAGACAGCCAGGAACAACACACATGTCTCGTCGCTGACCTCTGAAATGGAGACACACCCTCAAATGTCCCTGCACCCTTTTTTTAATTCCTCCCCTTGTCATACAGGAATATTTATGTATAATTAATAGATGCTCCTTTTTAGACTGAAACTACCCTGACACATCAGGATGTGGTGACACTGCATTCCTCTGAATCCTGTCATGCCCTTCATTATCTGATCACTCATCATGTCTCTGTTTTGACTCTCAACTTTTCTTTTTCATTGTTCTACTTGACATATCTTACAACACACCTACGCACGGAATGGCAGTAATGTTCCAACACTTTATCGTCGGCATCATTATTGAAGCTGCCTTCATGTCTACATCTACTGTCTACATCTAAATATATAATAAAAATGCTCCCACTAACTTGTAACTTTTACACTACGGTGGACTTACCATCTACAGTCAAAATCATTTTAACCACATTTTGACCAATTAATCTGAACTTCATGGGTTTCTGAAGAGTGACGGTTTGTGAAGTTGTTTATTTATTATATATATATTTTGTAATGGTCCTTGCAGACTATAGGATCTGTGGTTGCAATGCAGTCCCATAGCCCGGATGTACGGTGGATGGAAATGACGGGTATATGGACTAGTCGTTATTATATTATTATGATTATTATTATTTGTATTGTAACGATCCCAGGAAGTGGAGGCTGAGACGTAATCCACCGTTTAGGTTCTTTCTTTATTATATCTCTCATACAGTACAACCAGGCTCACATAGCCACACACGTTAATCTCAAGGCAGAGACACACACAACAACAAGCTGACAACCCTTAAAGTCCACCCCAAATACAGAGTACATGATTTATTTATTTTTTATTTATTTTTTTACTCACAGTTTACATTGTCCATATCAGTCCTGTGCCCCAAGGGACACCACATAGTCTCTCAGGTGCCTCTGAGGCCTTGTCCGCCTCTGAGGCCGAGACCCCGTAGGGGTCGGGGGCAGGGGAACAGGGGGCAATGGTGAATGGCCGGGGGACACGGGCGGGGGGTCCCCTTGTGGTGTGAGCGGGGAACCAGGAGGGGGTTGGGCAGCCGGGGAAGGGGGAGAGGCTGCCTGTGCATCTGTGCCGGGGGCTGGAGGGCCATTCCTGTAGGGGGCCAGTCTGTCTCTGTGGAGCGCCACCTTCCTCCCCCGGGGGGCATCTGCACACGGTACACTACCTCTCCCATCCTCTCCAGCACCTTGCAGGGCCCCGTCCATTTGCTGTCAAGCTTGGGGCTACGCCCCTTCTTCCTGATCGGGTTGTAGACCCAGACCAACTCGCCTGGTGTGAAGTCCCGTCCCCGAGACTTCGCGTCGTAGTTGCGCTTCTGCTTCACGGCGGCCTCCTGCAGCTGTTCCCGGGCGAAGCGATGGGCTGAATCCAGGCGGTCTTGCAGCTTCCTGGCATACTCCGGCCCTGCAGGGACCGCCGGGGCATCAGGTGGGCGACCGAAGATCAGCTCGGCCGGGGTGCGCAGCTCTCTTCCCAGCATGAGGAGAGCCGGTGTGCACTCTGTGGATTCCTGCACCGCAGAACGACACGCCATAAGCACCAGGGGCAGGTGTTTGTCCCAGTCTCGCTGGTGCCGGGAGGTGACAATGGCCAGCTGATCTCCCATGTTCCGGTGGAACCTCTCCACTAACCCGTCACTTTGAGGGTGCAACGGGGTAGTGCGGGTCTTGTGTATGCCCAGGCGTTCGCACACGGCAGCGAACAACCGGGATTCAAAATTTGTCTCCCTGTCGCTGTGGATGGATTCCATTACTCCAAACCGACTTATCATGCCCCCCACCAGGGCATCAGCGATCGTCTCCGCTTCTTGGTTTGGGATGGCATATGCCTCGGGCCACTTAGTGAAATAGTCAATAGCGGAGAGGACGTAGCAGTTGCCCCCGTCAGAGCGTGGGTACGGCCCCGTAATGTCAATCCCCACCCTCTCCATGGGGCACCCCACAGGGAACTGTTGGAGTGGTGCTTGCGAGCTCCGCTCTCTCCGCTCGCAGTAGCGGCATCCCTTCGCCGCACACGGCCGACGTGAGAGGGCGTCTGCGTTGGAGTGGCGAGCCCCAGGCCGGTGCTCAATCTTGAACTCGTACTCCTGTAGCTCCTCCAGCCACCTGACAACCTGCCCCTCTGGCTCCCGGAAAGTCATTAACCACTGGAGGGCTGAGTGGTCAGTCCTTGTAACGAAGGGGAGGCCGCACAGGTAGTACTTGAAGTGTCTGATAGAAAGTACTACTGCCAGGAGCTCCCGGCGGGTGACACAGTAGTTCCGTTCAGCTTTATTAAGCTTCTGGCTGAAGTATGCCACCACTCTCTCTCCCTCCGGCCACGGTTGTGAGAGAACACCCCCCACCCCCACACCACTAGCGTCAGTGTCCAGTATGAAGGGCAGCGCGGGGTCGGGCGGGGCGAGGACCGGAGCCTTGCACAAGGCTTGCTTCAGGCCGAGAAATGCCTCCTGGCACGCCTCGGACCACACATAGTCTCTGTCTTTCTCTAACAGCCGGTATAGGGGCGACGCTATGGTGGCAAAACCTCGCACATGTCTCCTGTAGTACGAGGCCAGGCCGATGAAACTCTTCAACTGACCCTGGTCACGGGGGGTGGGCCACTCCTCCACAGCCCGCACCTTCTCGTCCATGGGGCCGATACCCTCCGCGCCCAACTCGTGCCCCAAGAAAGTCACCTTCCTCCTCATGAAGTGACACTTCTCCGGGTGCAATGTCAGACCTGCCTCCCTCACTCTCTCCAGAACTCGCCTCAGGGACCTCAGGGCTGCCTCGAAGGAGCGGCCATGCACCAGGATGTCGTCCAGGTATACCAGGCCCTCCTGGCGAGGGATACCAGCCAGCACTTTGTCCATTAGCCGGGCGAAAGTGGCGGGGGCGTTACAAAGCCCGAAGCTGAGGACCTTGAACTGCCACAGACCCCGGCCAGTGCAGAAAGCCGATTTGGGGCGGGATTCAGGGGAGATGGCCACCTGGTAGTAGCCGCTTTTAAGATCCAATGTGGTGAACCACGAGGACCCCGTGAAGTCCAAGGATTCGTCGATGCGAGGGAGGGGGTACGAGTCCTTCGTGGTCACGTCGTTCAGCCGTCTCTAGTCCACACAGAATCGCCAGTCTCCATTCTTCTTTGCGACCATGACCACAGGCGACGCCCAGGGGCTGTCGGACGGCTCAATGAAGTCTGCCTGCAGCAGGTCATCTAAGGCCTTGTCACATGCTTGCTGACGAGCGAGAGGGACGTGGCGTGGGTGGCCCTTGATGGGGCGCTAATTTCCAGTGTCTATCACATGCTCTGCCATGTGAGTCCTCCCCACCTCACTCTCGCTCATTGCAAAACTGTCCTGGAACTCCACCAGCAGCTGTCTCAGCTGTTCTTGCTGTTGCTTCTCCAGGTCCTCGTACTCTTCCATCCACAACCCTCCCCCCGGGGGCAGCTCTCCTCCACCGCCCCCCCCCCGTAACCGCAGAGAAGGGACTGGAGCTTGTACGCTGTCTAGACCAGTGGAGGGGGCAGGAGTGACAAGGGACAGGTGAGGGGACAGGGGCAGTTGGCTGTTGGGCAGGGCTATAGCTGCTGACTGGCACCGGGGGTCCCCGGTGGCAATCGGCGTCTCCTCCCCCACCTGGGGAGGCCACACCGGGCAAGGGGGAGAGCTGGGGGGCATGGGGGCGGGTGTAGGGGCAAACACAGGGGCCAGGGGGGACAGGGGTCACGGGGCCACGGGTGCTGCCGGGGGCTGACCCCCCCCAGCAGCAGACATCACAGTTTCCCCCCTTGCTGGGGGAGGGGGGGCGGGGTAGGGGTAACCTGGCCACATGAAGGGGGGTGTAGGGACGGGGAAAGCGAGGGGAAGGTTCACCGGGGCAGCGAACCGTGGGACATCAGCAAAAGCATGAGGGTAGGGGGAGGGGCCGGGGAAGGCGGGAACGACAAGGGGCATCTTCAGTGTCTGGACAGACCGGGCAGGGGGCAGAGGGCCGGTAGCTAGGGGGCCCATGGCAACTGTAGGACCCCCCGGAAAGTTAAGTGTACCCCTCCCCATGTCCAACAGGCACCCCGTGTCCTGGAGGAAGTCCAGCCCCAGGATGCAGCGGTCCTGCACGTCCGCCACCCACACCAGATGGCGAAAGCGTCTGCCCCCCACACAAAGCCACAGCAGCCCCTTCCCCACCATGGGAGCCAGCTGGCCCGTGACTGTGCGGAGCTGCACCGCTGTAGGCTGCAGTGGTGTGCCGCTGGGCAGAACGTCCGGTCTCACCAGCGTCACCGATGACCCGGTGTCTACCAGGCCCACAGTAGGCACCCCCTGGACGGAGACAGCGACGTGGCAGGAGCCCCCACCACCGGAGCTCCCACGGACCCACCCCACCACGACAGGTGGAGTACCGCTGTCATCTACTTCAGGCTGATGAAGATGAGAAGGCGGCATGGTGCTGTCATATACTTCTGGCTGATGGGGATGAGAAGGCGGCATGATGCTGTCATCTTCTTCTGGCTGATGAGGACGAGAAGGCGGCATGATGCTGTCATCTACTTCTGGCTGATGAAGATGAGAAGGCGGCATGGTGCTGTCATATACTTCTGGCTGTTGAGGATGAGAATGCGGTATGATGCTGTCATCTACTTCTGGGAGGAATGGAGTCTCCCCCTCCCGGCTGTGCTGTCGGCCTCCCCCCGCTGGATGACGGGCCTGGACTGGCGACGTTGGGGCGAGAAGAGGGGTCCGCATATCCCCGTTTATGCGGACCCTGAGGTGTTTCCCTGAACCTGGCGAGCAGCAGGGCAGTTCCTGCGTATGTGCCCGGGCTGGCCGCACCCCCAGCAGACCTGCGGCCCGCGCGGTCCCTGCAGAGTCACCGCCCTCAGCAGCTCGGTCATCTCTGTCGCCCACGCTGGCGCCTCCTCCCTGGCGGGGCATCCCGACGCCGACCTCACCGCATGGGGGCTCACCTCGTGTCCACCGCTGGCAGCAGCGCTCCGCAGGCTCTCCCTTTCTGTAGCTGCCTCCAAGCCGCCTCGAGCAGTGACTTCGGGTGCTGAAGCTGCACCTGCATGCGCAGGTCAGGGGGAGAGATGGCCCCGACAAACAGATCAGTATCCAGCTCATTCCGTGCCTCGGCAGGCATGTGACCGTATGCCCGCCACACCTGGCTCTCAATGTCATTAGCCAGCCCTCGGAGCGACTCACCAGGCTTCCTGCACTTCCCTCTCAGCTCATTTTTCAGGAGCGCTGGCTGAGACCACGTTCCAAACCGCCTCTTGAGCGCCCCCACCAGGGCGTCGTAGCATCGTCGCTGCTCAGGGTCCAGCAACAGGAGGCATGAAAGCGCATCTCCCTCCAGACACAAAGCCAACTGCAGTGCTTTGTCCCTCACTGTCCACCTTCTAGCATCTGCTAACAGTTCGAATTGGGCATGGAATGCTTCCCAATCTGAGCCCCCAGTGTTTTTGGGCGTCTTCACCGAGCCAGCAGACGGTGGCGCGTCGGCGTCGCCATGGTAACCGCTGGGCGCGGTAAAATTGGCGGGAGACATGCTACCCCTGCCGTTCCCCGCAGCGTGTCCTCCCCGGTGGTTATGGTTAATCATCCACGCTGGGGGGGCTTCCTCTAGCCGCGGCATGTCCATCCCTCCCGGTATCCCGTACACAGCCTCGTCCTGTGGCTCCACTTTTATCTTCACCCCAACGGAGCTATCCATGCTAACCGGCTCGCCTAGCTAACTCACTGACTGAAGCTAACTAGCTAGCGCCCGACAAAACAGCGTCTCCTTACCGACAAAGTCTCTTTTTATTTTGTAGTTTTACTTCTGACACCAGTGTAACGATCCCAGGAAGTGGAGGCTGAGACGTAATCCACCGTTTAGGTTCTTTCTTTATTATATTTCTCATACAGTACAACCAGGCTCACATAGCCACACACGTTAATCTCAAGGCAGAGACACACACAACAACAAGGTCACGTCACTTCCTGTACTAGTCCCGGAAGGACCCTATCATTGGCTGACAACCCTTAAAGTGCCATACACACACACAGAGTCCGCAGCGGGCCGCTACAGTATTATTATTACGGGGCCAGAGCTCAGCTCTGGACCTGTCTTATTATTGTACGTATTCTGTTTCTGCCACTTTTCGCAGTTCTGGCTGAACCGTGCTGTCGCTTTTTACGAAACTCGGCCATATGGTAGATGGTCATGAAAAACTATCAAGAAATAAATCTCACAATCTTTCGTCAAAAGGTGGCGCTATAGCACTCAATTGAAAATGACAACTTTGAACAGGTACAACTCATGCCCTGTTTGACCTACAGCCATAAAACTTCAATACACACATGCGTCTACTCATGATGAACAACTTTAACCCGCTGACTTTTGACCTCTGACCTTTAGATCTCCCACCATTTTGAATTATATGAAAAACAGTTAAAACCTATCTCCTCCTGGGATTTTTTAGTAATCTGCACGAAACGTTTTACACATGAACTTTGGACCTATGCCGACAAACCTGTGCAAAAGATTTTCCATAAGTGAAAAAATGAAGCTTTAATGAGCCAATGAATATTGCAGTTTTATGACAATTATTCATCTGCCCCTAACACATACATGCAGACTCACATTTCTTTGAAACTTTGCGTTAATGTTGAGGGTCATTCCAAATATTACTGAAACCAATCTTACTCCAATTGGTCAAAGGGGGGCGCTATAGCGATTTTTTGAAAGTGCAAACTTTAAACAGGCAAAAGTCATGCCTCGTTTGGCCGACAGCCATTAAACCTGCTTACACATGTGCCTTGACTCATGAGGAACACATGTATCACGTTGACCAGTAAGCTCCCCCCTTAGATTGTCCGCAATTTTGAGCAGTTTGAAAAACACTTAAACCCAGGATTTTTCAGCTATTTGCGTGAAACTGTATCATCTGTCTGATCTCCTTTTTCACAGGTTCTTGTCTGTTGGTCCAATGGCTTCTCCCTTAAACGTGTGCCTCACAACCTGAAGGTTGCCAGTTCAAGCCTCACTTGATGCGGACTTCATTAAAGTTGCATTGCACACAACATGATTGTGTCAATTAATATATGTGCAATTGTTAAACATAACCTGAAATACTTATTTGAGAGGGTATGTTTTTGCAATGTATGACATACTTCATTCTGAAAATAGCCGATCTGCAATCTCAAAACTTTTCAGATAGCAACGTGTTTCTGAGTTTGTAGATCGGCTGCTTTCACTGGTTCACTTTTATCTTCAACAGACAACCTCAGCCTGGTCAAAGCTATAGCACTATAGGTAATGTTGCAGCCCGTCAATCCGAAGGTTGAGGGTTCGATTCCTGTTAATGGCAATAGGTTGACACGTCCAATCAATCCATTCTGCTTCCATCCTTCTCTCTCTTCAATCTATTGTTTCCATGTCTCTCTCTCTTCAATCTATTCCGTTTCCATGTCTCTCTCTCCGCCCTTAGATTGTTCGCAATTTTGAGCAGTTTGAAAAACACTTAAACCCAGGATTTTTCAGTTATTTGCGTGAAATGGTATAATCTGTCTGACCTCCGTTTTCACTGTACCAGGTCTGTTGGTCCAATGGCTTCCCGCTTAAGTGAATGTTTCACAACATCAAGGTTGCCGGTTCAAGCCTCACTTGGTGGAGACTTCATTTAAAGTGCATTGCAAACTACAAGACTGTATTAATGAATACATATGTAATTGATAAAGATAACATGAAATGCTTATCTGAGAAGGTCTGTTTTTGCAATGTATGACATACTTCATTCTGAAAATAGCCGATCTACAATCTCAAAACTTTTCAGATAGCAACGTGTTTCTGAGCTTGTAGATCGGCTGCTTTCACTGGTTCAGTTTTATCTTCAACAGACAACCTCAGCCTGGTCAAAGCTATAGCACTATAGGTAGTGTTGCAGCCTGTCAATCCTAAGGTTGAGGGTTCGATTCCTGTTAATGGCAATAGGTTGACACGTCCAATCAATCCATTCTGCTTCCATCTTTCTCTCTCTTCAATTTATTGTTTCCATGTCTCTCTCTCTTCAATCTATTCCGTTTCCATGTCTCTCTCTCCGCCCTTAGATTGTCCGCAATTTTGAGCAGTTTGAAAAACACTTAAACCCAGGATTTTTCAGTTATTTGCGTGAAATGGTATCATCTGTCTGACCTCCGTTTTCACTGGATCAGGTCTGTTGGTCCAATGGCTTCCCGCTTAAGTGAATGTTTCATAACATCAAGGTTGCCGGTTCAAGCCTCACTTGGTGGAGACTTCATTTAAAGTGCATTGCAAACAACAAGACTGTATTAATGAATACATATGCAATTGATAAAGATAACATTAAATGCTTATCTGAGAAGGTATGTTTTTGCAATGTATGACATACTTCATTCTGAAAATAGCCGATCTACAATCTCAAGACTTTTCAGATAGCAACGTGTTTCTGAGCTTGTAGATCGGCTGCTTTCACTGGTTCAGTTTTATCTTCAACAGACAACCTCAGCCTGGTCAAAGCTATAGCACTATAGGTAGTGTTGCAGCCTGTCAATCCGAAGGTTGAGGGTTCGATTCCTGTTAATGGCAATATGTTGAGATGTCCAATCAATCCATTCTGCTTCCATCTCTCTCTCTCTTCAATCTATTATGTTTCCATGTCTCTCTCTCTCAATTAATGCATGTGCAACTGTTAAAGGTAACATGAAATGCTTCTTGGAGAGAGTATGTTTTTGCAATGTATGACAAACTTCATAGTGAAAATAGCCGATCTACAATCTCACAACTTTTCAGATAGCAACGTTTTGTGAGCTTGTAGATCGGCTACTTTCACTAGTTTTCGTTCCGAGGAGACACAAAAATGCCTTTATTGGTAAATGGTTTGTGAACCAGTGATCTAGAGTAGTTCGGGACACAGAGGCTTGGTTCATAATGGACGGAAATACTTATAAATATCAACAGACACTACCAGTAATTGTGTCAATTAATACATATGCAATTGATAAAGATAACCTGAAATGCTTATTTGAAAGGGTATGAAGTATGTATGACATACTTCATTCTGAAAATAGCCGATCTACAATCTCAAAACCTTTCAGATAGCAACGTTCTTTCTGAGCTTGTAGATCGGCTGCTTTCACTGGTTCACTTTTATCTTCAACAGACAACCTCAGCCTGGACAAAGCTATAGCACTATAGGTGGTGTTGCAGCCTGTCAATTCGAAGGTTGATCGTTCGATTCCTGTTAATGGCAATAGGTTGAAATGTCCAATCAATCCATTCTGCTTCCATCTCTCTCTCTCTTCAATCTATTATGTTTCCGTGTCTCTCTCTCTTCAATCTATTCCGTTTCCATGTCTCTCTCTCTCTCTCTCTCTTCAATCTATTCCGTTTCCATGGCTCTCTCGCTCTCTCTCTCTCTCTTCAATCTATTCCGTTTCCATGTCTCTCTCTCTCTCTTTCTCTTCAATCTATTCCGTTTATCTCTCTCTCTCTCTCTCTCTCTCTCTCTCTCTGTCTCTCTTTCTCTCTCTGTCTCTCTCTCTCTCTCTCTCTCTCTCTCTCGCTCTCTCTCTCTCTCTCTGCCTCTCTCTCACTGCCTCTCTCTATCTCTCTCTCTCTGCCTCTCTCTCACTGCCTCTTTTACTCTCTCTCTCTCTCTCTCTCTATCTCTCTCTCTCTTTCTTTCTCTCTCTCTCTCTCTCTCTCTCTGCCTCTCTCTCTCTCTCATCATCATATAGATCAGCTACTTTCACTGGTTTCTGTTCCGAGGAGACGTACAATTTCGGTAGATGGTTAGGGAACCAGTGATCTAGAGTAGTCAGCAAAACAGAGGCCTGGTCCATCAGGGACGGAAAGACGTATATATATCAACAGACACTAACAGAGTTATCATATCTATAGCTCAATGAGAAGAAAGGCAGCCCATGAGTCCGGAGGTCACTGGTTCGATCCCTGTCCCCGACGATGTGCTGAGGTGATCATGATTTGGCATTCTTTGGTTTACACATAGTGTTTCTTGAGGATAGGCTTAGGCGTTGTTTTACTGAGGTTAGGGTTAGTGAGGGTTTAAAATGCTCATTTGTTAATTGCATGGTCTTCTTTCTCTCAAGTTCATTCTTTTATGTTTCTATGGCTTATTGTGCATATTACTTATCATTGCTTCTTTCTTTTTTCTTTCTGCATTCCCTGGCCCCGCTTATCGCTGCTTGCAGCTATATTTATTATTATTATTACATGCTGCAGGAGATTTGAGAAGGAAGTGGTTTAGGGTTGCCATTTTTGTATTTTAAAAACAAGTGTGAAATATGTTGTCTTCATGTATAAGTGAGTGAGTGGGGATATAGTGTGTACAGATCCTTAGTATGTCTGAGGACTTCAAAATCATCTCAACAGTTTGTAGAGGAGGATTAGAAGGCAAGGAGCACCATGTTCCACACTTGTCTTTAACCAGCAGGTTACAGGAAACCTCCAGGAGGCCACAGACGAGTTGTTGAGATTAGTCCATGTTTATATTATGTAAAATAAAAATGAAATGATCTTTAAATTACATTTAAACTTATGATGTATTCATAATTATTCAAGTTGAACAATATCGCCAGTGTGTGGAACTCCAACCTCCTGACATATCAAGCTCAGCTTCTTCTCCGCGACTATAGAGTCCGTTATCCCAGTGATTCTCAACATGGGTTTTGGGGACCCTCAGGGGTCCTGGAGAGGGTTCCAGGGGTTCCCAGCAAAATTAGAAACGGTATAATATATGTTTTTATTACCAGCTTAAACCCAAATGTATAAGAAGGACTATTCAAATCACAGGTTTATTTATTTCTATTGTTATCTCTCCACCTGCATTATGGAATTCTGTACTAAATGTAATCTAACCATAATGTACAGCACAACATCTTTTTAAATGGGGTATGCAACTGTCCCTGACATGAAAATGTTTGAGAACCAGCGTGTTATCCTATATGCATTGACGGATTATAGACCGCACAAGTGGGGCCTTGTGCAGCCCTGGGCCGCAAGGCTTAACAGCAATTTACTAAACTGTATATAGGTTAATGCTCAAATATGTGGGCCCCTCAGAGTATACAGCACAAGGCCCATTCTATATGGTCGTAACAGGGACCAATCCTATAGACCACTTATCAGACAACGTTACACTCATAAGAACCAGTATGCGCATGCAGGCCGGCACCAAAAGAACCCCACCGCTCATAAGATGCAATGGAAAAGTGGTCACTGTACTGTAAATGTAAAAATGCATTCCATCAAACTTTCAGATGCAGTTTATCTCCCAGTGTGGAGGAAGAATGCTAGGATGTTTACTGTGATCTCTCGCTTTTGAAATATATAATCCTTGGTTTCCATTGGTGTAACCAATAATAGCAATTCAAAGCAGTTGTCCTCCAAACCCCACCTCCAGTCGCTGTCATTAGAACGAAGGGAGCGCTCCCTACGATCATGGCAGTAGAGGCTGCTTGCTCGCACAGCTACAACCTCACAGCCTAATTTATGCGCCGTGCGCAGAGAACGGCAGAGAATAGCAGATCTCCAAGCTCACAGCGGTCTCTTCCGCGGCGCGTTGTGAGCTTGTATGTCAGCTATTCTCGCGTGCAGAATAACTAAATACTAAAAAACAAAATAGCTAAATTCACCACAGGGACACCATTAGGCGTTCATTTGCACATTTCTGCTGGCAGATTGCTTCTTTTTTGGTCAATTTGGACATTGACCTTGATCTAAACATATTTTCTCAAATATATATAATACATTAGTGATCTCAAAAGTATCACCAAATGAATGAGCATCCCCGATTTAGTTGGAAAAGACACTTTGATAAATTTTTCTACATTATTTGGTTTCAAAATGATTTACTTAGTTGTGTGGGTGTCTTGCACTGAAAAATAGCTGATCTACAAGCTCACAACGTGTCACAGTGCGTACCCGTTGTGGGCATGTATATCTGCTGGGCTTGTAGATCACTGTCTTAAAATGTTGATGTCCTCTCAAGTAATACTATAGTAATACCGCCGCTAGGCAAAATGAGCCAATCGGGTCATCAATAACTAAATGATGAATTATTTTATTAAAAACACAACTACAATAAGGCACCATAGCATTAGACCGTTATAGGCAATAAGAGCAATCACAACGTGTGTGCGTCCTCAAGTTGAATGTGTGCTCATGTGGATCTGCTCAGGACGGACTCACACAGTCGCGTGCAGCAACGTGTCGTATACATGGGGGAGACGGGGGGACGCAGCCGCTTCAATTCATTTCCTATGAAAGTCACGTGGTTCCGCCGTGTCGCGCCGGGATTCTCGGACCCTTTTACAAAAATGAATGGGTGTGTATGGGGAAAACGCTTGCTGCACGCAAATGTGTGAGTCCGGCCTCAGAGCTGAAGCGGCCCCTCCTCCCCGCCTGTGAGTGAGCAGCTAACATTAGGACAAATGGCGAAAGTAGCCGATCTACATGCTGAAACACGTCGCGATGCGACACATTGATCCGTTGATCTTCATTAATAGTTTGTTTTTTGGAAAAACGTTTGACTATTTTTGTTTAGGACACTGAATGTTCCCGCTGGGCTCTCTGTTATGACCCTGAGGTCGTATTTTTTTTCTTTTATTTAATGTGTGTGTGTGTGTGTGTGTGTGTGTGTGTGTGTGTGTGTGTGTGTGTGTGTGTGTGTGTGTATGCGTGTGAGATGCAGGTGTGCCTGGCTGAGTGAAAATGAGGGTGACTGATTTTGCAGTATCTGAAGGGAGCTGATTGGTTCCAGCTTTAAAAGGCTGGCTTTCCTCGGCTCTTGTGGGCTGTGTCCTCTCTCCACTTCCACCAAGACTGCCAGCCAACCTGTAGAATTTTGTACACCATGTAGAATGTTTGTTTTGTAGGGGTGGGTAGTCTTAATTTTTGATCTGATTTTCTTATGTGTTTTTGATTAGGTGTTATAGGTTAGTGATTTGTAATTTGATTTATTTTGATTTGATAAGATTTGTTCATTATTTTGATTTAATGCCCACCCTGAAGTCACTGGCTTTTTAATACAAATCCATAAAAAGGCTGAACATCCTTGTTGCTGGTGGTTCTTCGGTGCTGGAAAGAGTGGAGTCTCATTTATTTAGTTGCCCCTTTAGTTTCCTCTAGGCCGAGTGCGTAACTCCTGTCTTGTGTTTGTGTATTCCACTATTCCCTCCCCATTGCTGAAAGAATACGAGATACGCACGTTTGTAGCGTAGTCCTGTGTATTCTTGTATAGCGCGCTCACACAGTTCGTCATGCACAACGATGAGCTTGCTGCGTGTTTGTGTCTGGAGTGGACTGGTGCATGTTGAGCACCAAACTGGCTGATAAACAGGGTCGGGAATCGGGAGGAATTGTGTGTGTGTGTGTGTGTGTGTGTGTGTGTGTGTGTGTGTGTGTGTGTGTGTGTGTGTGTGTGTGTGTGTGTGTGTGTGTGTGTGTGTGTGTGTGTGTGTGTGTGTGTGTGACACTGACTTAATATTAGTCTACCAATTAATTTGGCCATTTTCAGCAAGTGAATAACACTTGTTTTATTTTGAAAGAATATTAAATATTGCACTTAAAGGGATATTTCACTTTCAAAAAAACGTTTGGTCATTTTATCATCTACTCAGGCCTTTGTGAACCCCCCAGACAGTTTTTAAGTTGCTCGATTCAGTATTTATACATTTGATATTAATTTGATCAGACACGCCCCCTTCCTATACAAACACATTGTAACTCCAAACTCCGTTTTAACCATGTTAGATTCATCAAAAACACCCGTCCATGGCTCTGGTGACTCACCCTGCCATCCTAATACGCGAGGGGGCCGTGTTTTTTCAATTACTTTTTTCATTTATAAAAAAATAATAATTGGGAAATTAAAAAAATAAAATACAATAAAAAAATTAAATGAAAAAAATGATCGGAAAAACACGGCCCCCTCACGCATTAGGAGGGCAGGGTGAGTCACCAGAGCCAAGGACGGGTGTTTTTGATGAATCTAACATGGTTAAAATGGAGTTTGAAGTTACAATGGGTTTGTATAGGAAGGGGGCGTGTCTGTTAAAATGAATATCAAATATATAAATACTGAATCGAGCAACTTAAAAACTGTCTGGGGGGCTCACAAAGGCCTGAGTAGACGATAAAATGACCAGAAGTTTTTTTGAAAGTGAAATATCCCTTTAATAGAAATATCAATTGCGTGGCCTTGTTGAAAACATTAAATGTTAATGTGTGGGGACACCCAAACAGCCAGCTGTGGCCCTGTGTGTGTGTGTGTGTGTGTGTGTGTGTGTGTGACTTGACATCCTCCATTCAGTACCAATCAACTGTGCTTTTTTCAGCTTTTTTCCACCCTGTTCCATGCCTCGTGCTTCTGTGTGTGTGTGTGTGTATTGTGTGGTTATTGTGTTGACAATGCAAAGTTGTCATATTTGTCAAGGTGCACTGTCACCAATATATGTCACCACATATCTAGGAGTTATAGGGGGACCAATCTGAGAACCCATTCGGTAAAAAAATAATAGTTTTTTATTTTCTTTTAGCTCAATATGTCTTGAGAGTGTATAGGTTGTTGT
>NW_027660912.1:5000-96088 GCF_963280865.1 Gymnoscopelus braueri
AGGTGATGTGACACGTTGTTGTGAGCTTGTACATCAGTTATTTTTGCTGCTTTTACATGACAGTCATAAAGTGAAGTATTATATTATGTCTCAAGTGGTTAAAAATTACCAATAGCATTAATTTATGATAGAAAACTGAACTGAATGAAATATGGAGATACAAGGGTTCTGCCCGACAGTAACACTATTCTATTACAGTTTACACATTCACATATAAGATGTAAAACTGTTGGGTCAATAATATGCAAATTATGTCTCATTTTTAGCTTTGAATCTCTCATTTAATTTGAAACAAAATAATAAACATCTAGTTGTATTTGAACTACACACACATAATTGGTTGATGTCAGTGGTGTAAAGTAACTAAGTACAATTTGGAGGTAATTTTTACTTTACTGGAGTATTTCCAATCTTCAGTACTTCACTACATATCGGAAGCAAATATTATACTTTTACTCCACTACACTTATTTGACAACTTTAGTTACTAGTTACTTTGCAGATATAAATGATTACATTATAAAACATACATTAACCACTTCAGCCCTATTCTTCAACCAATTCAAGGTTATACATAGGCTATTTGAAAATAGCAGAACTACAAGTTCACAACGCGTCACATTGCAACGTGTTGAGAGCTTGTAGATCTGCTATTTTCAAACATTTTAGTACTTTTATTTTGGTACTTTAAGTACATTTTGATACCAATACTTTTGTACTTTTACTCAAGTAAGATTTTGAATTCCGGACTTTTATATGTAACGGAGTATTTCTATATAGCAGTATTGATACTTTTACTTAAGTAAAACATCTGAGTACTTTTTCCACCACTGGTTGATGTCCAAAACGTTTGTTGCCAGTGTTGAATATAACCAGTGGTGTCCTGGAGGCCAAACGGGGTAGGACGGCGTTTAGCCAGTAATATCTTCACGTGCACAGCGCACGCACGACCACAGGATGGTGCACGCACGTCCACGCGTGCGCCCCCTAGACCAGACAAGTAGGCTAGACAAATGGCTACTATGCATAACAGGTTTGGCGGTGAGCGTCCTGCCGTCCTCATACAGTTGGTGCCTACTGAGTTTGTCGTTTTTCCTGGGGCATTTCACGCGTGTCACGCATGACTTGTGTGATTTCCACTCTGTGCCACTAGGGGCAGCAGCGGTCTACTGCCTTACTGCTCCTTGCATGCAGGGCCATGCAAGGCCCACATAGCCTGGTAAACCCTCCCTCCGGAAATCTCATTTTCATTTGATTCCAGGAGTGAGTCTGGCCTGATGGCTTGTATGGGCGTTTCTAGCGCATTACCAAAAAAACGAGCCTATCAGCGTCGTTGCTCATCGTTCTGTGATTTACAGTAAAAGTTGACCATTCAGGTGGCGAGTTCGAGTGAGCCCGAATGGACCCGAGTGCAGCCTGAGTGCAGCCGACCAAACACGAACGGCAGCCATTGTTTATGTGGGCAGTTTTCTCCGCTGTTTTAGAACTTCAAAAAGCTCTCAAACTTATTTTTTGAGGCACGGAATTTACTTATAAGATATCGTTTGGATAGAATTTAGTTGTTTAACTTCATATATGTGGTCAATTAATCATGACAGAGCCTATTTAAAAAAAAAAGATCAGAGAACCGGCCGGGGCGGGCAGTGACACGCATGTATCCGAATAAGGCAACCTATTTTGGGCATGGCCATCTCAAAAGTCCCGTTGCGTCACATTAGTCGCGGAGGTGGTAAAAATGCACTGCAATTGGCTGAAGGGGAATAACTTCCGGATTTCCGGAGGGAGGGTTTACCAGGCTAAGGCCCACACACAGACTGCAAGAATATTTTAGTTACTAGTTACAGTATTCTCTCCAAACTCTACATACTTTACTTTACACTTTAGTATTATGTTTTGACACTTGCTTTGGAAATGTAAACGTATGTTTTCTTATACCAATAGCTATAGCACAGCCACCAAGGAATGGAATAGTCTAACCCCATCCCTCAAAAAATGCAGTTCGCTGGGCTCATTCAAAACAGCCCTAAAAACCCATCTTTCTGGAGGCCGAAAGAGGAGCTAGTACCAGTTTCCCTGTAGACAGACGACCCCCCCCCCCCTCCTCTTTTTGTACATATTTTGTATTTCCTCATGCTTTTTTTGTATATAATTTTTATTTTTCCATGCTCCCCCACCCCCTTTTTTATAATTTTTTGTACATATATTTTTTAAATGCTTTTTTTGTACATAGTGGTATTTTTTTCTGTATTATCTGTATTTTCATGTTGATTTTTGAACTGTTTGGTTGCTACTATATATGTCTATTAAATTAACTCAAGGACCCCAACGGAAACAAGTCCGCAAGGACTTTTTTGGCCGGACCTTTTAGACTAAAGCATTATAAATGTAACTGTGTTGTTTTACATTATTTTGCCTAATAAAATTTTCAATCAATCAAAAAGCTCATTTGAATTGAAAATGTGTTTGTTTTGGGGTTTGTATGTTTTTCCTAGAAAGACAGAGAGATATCATGTCTGTTGCATACAGTACACGATGTGACATTTATTACCTCGCGCTCCTGCATAAATAAATAAATAAAATAAAGTAACAGTAAAATAAAGCAACGCTCCTAGTAGGCTGCCCCTATTAACCGTTTTCAAAATGATATTCGGTTATTCTATGAAATATATTTATTATATATTATATAAGATATTTTCGTTTTTTTCCATATTGCTGTAAAGTTTAATTTAGTTTAGTTTATAAGCACATTGTTATAACAAATATAAAAATAATACATGACGAGGCACAAAGCTGTGTGTGGCGTTCATCATAAAGTTTAAAAATAAAAACTTAAACATTAAACAAATTTAGCTCATCATCAGCTATATAGTCTCAGTTATCTTGGCATATGCTTACATTTTTTATAAGATGATCGGATCATCTGTGACAGCACGTTTAATAAACGTCGCATTTTCATATACGCTGCATATGTCTCGTTAAACCTAGCCCTGGTTCAGAGCGTTAGGCTCTGCGCTTGTACAAGGAATTCCACTGCCCTGCGAGGGCTCCAACAGTAGTGAAAATAAACAAAACCATTTCGCTACTCACCGAAACAAAGGCTGTTTTGTGTTGTTGAAAGTCTATTCTCGGAGGTGGGAAGCCTCTCAGCACCCCACCTACTCTGTAAAATACACTTTTTGGGCAGAAAATAAAATATGTCCCCGAGACGGAAATTATTTTTATTTACTCCACAGTGCCCTCTACAGATTTGTTTAATAGTAAGTTCAAATCCTCCAGATCTGTAGAGGGCGCAGTGGAGTAAATAAAAAATAATTTCCCTCTCGCGGACATATTTTATTTTCTGCCCTTTTCAGCTGCGGGTGAATATTATCCAACACTTCACCACGGTTAACGCTACGTTCATGTTTACTGCATTAAAGTAGGGGTTCTCAATCTTTTCAGGCCATGACGCCCCAAAATAACCATACTGGGGACCCCCATTTTGTTTGATTCGGTTCCACAGATAAATACTGTGAAAATAGCAGATCTACAAGCTTAGCAAGGTTAGTCCAGTCTCTTGCCAAACCGGTTATGTTAATGTTATACTGTAGCCTACACTACACTGTTCCCCTCCCCCCTACAGTTCCTCTATTCTATCAAAGCATTTGTTCAGATACAAATTCAGCGGGCCAATTTTGATATTTTTAATGCACCAATTGGCCCACATGAAGTTAGAGGGATGGGCAGAAATGGTGTATTTCCACATTTCAACTGTTAATGGGTTTTTCTTTCTTCACAAATGAAGTTGTACAACAGTGTCCCATAAAAGTAGTGAAAATAGCCGATCTACAAGCTCACAAAGTGTTGCATCATGATGCTTTGCGAGCTTGTAGATCTGCTATTATTTTTAAATAAAAGTAGGCTAAAAATGATTAACAAGAGCTTTTGACTAAATAATATAACTACACAACATACTGCATACCATTCGTTGGAATGGACCAGTAGCCTAGTCTACTGGAAGCGCGCGCTCTCTCTCTCTCTCTCTCTCTCTCTCTCTCTCTCTCTCTCTCTCTCTCTCTCTCTCTTCTCTCTCTCTCTCTCTCTCTCTTTCTCTCTCTCTCTCTCTCTCTAGTCTCTCTAGTCTATTCACACCTGGCTTAGACCCTGTGGAGATGTGTCATTGTTACAGTTTGGGGGTAGGGATGGGATCATTTGCGTCCTTTGTGCGTAGTAGTAGATGTGTGTGTAAAGTGGTATAGTGTTTCACTGTGTCAACTCGAATGCAACTTGAACGGGAATAAATAAATTAATTATTATGGATATAAAAATAATAAGTAAACAATCAACAATTCAATGGCATTGCCAAATGCACATTTTATTTGACCACTTATTTGTTTTAACTGCACCCTCAAAAACAATTTTTCATTGCACCTTCAAGCTAAGGTTCTGATTAAAGAAGTTAGGGACGTTTGGGGTTTCACCGTGTAAAGTAACTGAGCTTCTGAGCTGCGCTGCGCCTCGCAACACAAGCACACACGTGCACGCACGCACACACACACACACACACACACACACACACACACACACACACACACACACACACACACACACACACACACACACACACACACACACACACACACACACAGCGTCAGAGCAGATCTACAAGCTCACAACGGGTATCATATACTAAAGCATTAGATGGAGGGCTAGAACTAGCCTGGTAAACCCTCCCTCCGGAAATCTCATTTCCATTTGATTCCTGGAGTTAGTGATGTGTCGGTCATGATCGATTGGCTCATAAGAACTAGTTCTTTGCCATGAGCGTGAACGAATACGTTCATGACTCGAAACCGTTGCGTTCACGGGTTCGTTCATGCCCCGCCCCCCGATCCGCAGGGTCGCACACACACACACACACACACACACACACACACACAGGAGGACGGGAGCTTCAGCGTGCTTCCCGCGACAGACAGGCGGACATGCATTGCAAATTTTGTGGATTGAAATGAAGCACTGCTGTTGTGTTGTTAGTGTTGTATTCATTGTTCCTGTACAAAAGACCGGTGGTGACCAGATAGCACGACATTTAACTATGAAAGAAATACAGACAACTAATGATTGTCAGGTCACGGACAATTAACACGTTTCAGAATGAATGCAAGATGCAATCTGCACAGCCAACCACATAGTATAGCCAAAATAATAATAGTAACCAGAATGAATAAAATGTTTGAAAATAGCAGATCTACAAGCTCACAATGCGTTGTGAGCTTGTAGATATAAAATAGGGCTAAAGTGGTAAATGTATGTTTTATAATGTAATGTAACTAAAGTTTTCAAATAATTGTAGTGGAGTAAAAGTACAATATTTGCCTCTGAGATGTAGTTGAGTAGAAGTAAAAATACTGATAATTGAAAATACTCAAGTAAAGTAAAAACATTTACATATTTATTTATTATTTATTTATATTTATTATTAATTTAAATATATTACTTCTACACATTATATTACAAAGAAGATGGTGCAATTAGATCGTGAATGACAGTGCTGTGTTTCTGTACAGAGTAGACTGTGCAGTCATGTCAGTGTAGTCAGTGGGATCAGATGCACACAGTTTCATGCAGTTAGCGTAGCGCATCGCATACGCTCCGCCGGGACCTGAAGCGGAACTGAACAAGAACGTGAACGAATCATTTGAACGAGTCTTTGCCGTGAACTGAACGAGAATCATTCGTTCACCGAAATGAACTGTTTTTCCCATCACTACCTGGAGTGAGTCTGGCATGAAGGCTTGTATGGGCGTTTCTAGTGCATTACCAAATAACCGAGCAAATCAGCGTCCTCGCTCATTGTTTTGTGATTGACAGCGGGGGTAGGCCAATCAGGTGGAACCCGAGTGGTTCACACGTCATTAATCAATACACCTTTCATACAAGCTGCTCATTAACATCAAAGACAAACCAATTACTCCTGGTGATAATCACTGCAGCCTAAAGTGGCTTAATTGGACATCAAAGGGCCACTTGGACATCAAAGCTACATTACTCCCCGCCCAGCTCCAGCCCACAGCCAAATTGCCCATATAGGTCTGCAGGCCAGACTCACTCCTGAAATAAAATACAAATGAGATTTCTGGGGTTTACCAGGCTAGGCTAGAACATAATGAAAGGCTAATTTAAGAAATGGATAGTTAAAAAATTTACTGGAACTCCAAAGAGTCAAGACAGAACGCCTTATATTTGGCATACATTTGTGATACTCTCACAGTGAATGAATCAAAATGTAAGCTATTAGGTGGCATAATAAACCGTAAACGAGGGGTTTCCCCCCCTTCCAAGACTGACCATGTACAGTAGCAAAGCCTACCGTCCTCATTATAATTATAATCATTCAATAATTTGAATGATTTTACCTTTATTCTCGTTATACCCCTTCTGCCAGACGTAGGCTACAACGTCACATTATTAAGCATGATTCATCAGGATCGCTTTGCAGATCCACAAGCTCACACTGCAGGGCAGATTGAATATATTCGGGCCGCAACACCGTTGTCAGTGGTGTAAAGTAACTAAGTACCTGTACTCAAGTAAAATGTGTAGGTATTTTTAGTTTACTGGAGTATTGCCAATTTTCAGTACTGTCTGTCTGTCTGTCTGTCTGTCTGTCTGTCTGTCTGTCTGTCTGTCTGAAACAAAAAAAAAGGCATGGGTTTAGTGACTCCAAAGCGCCACCTCGTGGTAGTATTTGGAAATAAATGTACTGCGTTAGATGGGTTAGCTGTGTGGAGTAAATGAGAAACGTGAGAGTCACGTGAGAAACGACAAACTCAGTAGGCACCAACTGTACATGCACGGTATAAAAGCACACACACACACAGCACCATGGCTTCACACACGCACACTGTTGTAAAGTACATTTATTATTATTATTATTCTTCATCATACCTGCAGAGGGAGCTGTTAACCATGAATTCCAGTATCACAGGTTTGGGGGTTAAAAGGAATTACTTCCGGTGCTACCGGCAGATAGGAAATGTAGCCGCTAACATGTAGCTATGTTTGTTACCACCACAGTGTTCTGTACATGTATGTCACCTGCGAGTCTTAAGATAAAGAATCTCAAAGATATCAAAGCGTGAGTGTGTTCCTTCTTGGAGTGAAGTTACCACATATTTTTGGCGACGAGGTGAACTGGATTACTACGTGCTCAAGTTGGATTACTATGAGCAGCAGTAGCAGTGACGACGACGCGACACGGAACGGAGACGTGGAGAACGGTGACGAAAACGTGGAATTGCCGGTGAATGCGGCCGGTGGACAACGTGTTCAGATGACGACGTTTGGGACAATCAGTGAGTTTGTGGAGGGAAACGAGGACTGGACGGAGTACGAGGAAAGGTTGGGACACTTTTTCGCTGCAAATGACATTACTGAGGAGGCTAAAAAGCGCTCTATTCTCCTGAGTGTGTGTGGGGCAAAGACTTATAAGCTGATAAGGAACTTGGCCACTCCACGGAAACCAGGAGATATTCCATATGATGATCTTGTTCAGCTCGTGGGAAACCACCACAACCCAAAACCCTCTGTTATTGTCCAACGGTTTAAATTCCACAGTCATTTCAAAAGACAAGGTCAGTCTGTGTCTAACTTTGTAGCCGAGCTACGGCAGCTATCGGAACATTGTGATTTTGGGGCAGTGTTAGATGACATGCTCCGTGACCGATTAGTATGCGGCATTAGTGAAAACGCCATTCAGCGCCGCCTGCTGGGAGAAACACCACCATTGACTTTTCAGAAAGCCTTAGACATTTCCCTAGGCATGGAAATGGCAGCAAGTGATGCTAAGGATATCCAAAAAGGGAATGGATCGCAGTCAGTGGCAGTGTACCAAGTCAGGAAGGAGACTGGTAAGCAGGAAAGGCGGGTGGAGTGTTTTAGGTGTGGGGGGTCACACTATGCCAATGACTGCAAGTTTAAAGATGCTATCTGTCATGGATGTAACAAAAAGGGCCACTTATCTAAAAAGTGCAGGAGCTCTAAGGGGAGAGTTAAGCCTGGGGGGAGGAGACCTCAGCCGTTTCATGCAGCCACACACCATCTAGAAGAGGAGGATGGGGAGGCCACATGTGCATATAATATGTTTGGGGTGGAAACCGATGAGGAGCCATCTGAGCCTTATTATGCCACAGTTACTGTTAATGGGCAGGACATTAAGTTTGAGATTGATTCAGGGGCTACTGCCTCAGTCATAAGTGAGGAGACCTACAGGGGGTCATGGGGGCGTAGTCTGCCTCCTATCAGGCCCTCAAAACTCAAGCTCAGGACTTACACAGGACAGCCCATACCTCATTTAGGGGTGATATATGTGGACATTGCAGCTGAAGGTCAGAGAGACACAGCCAGGCTGGTGATAGCCACAGGGAGCGGGCCTAGTCTGTTGGGCCGCGATTGGCTTCGCAAACTCCGCCTAAATTGGCATGAAATTAAATATGCCCGTACACACACTATGGAGGACATTCTGCAGAACTACAGTGAGGTGTTCAAGGATGAGCTGGGCACACTGAAGGGCGTGTCGGTGAAGCTGCATATGGACTCGGATGCCAAGCCACGGTTCTTTAAGCCCAGGCCAGTGCCTTATGCGATGAAAAGTATTGTGGAGGAGGAGCTGAACCGTTTGCAGAAAATGGGTATCATAGAGCCCGTACAGTTCTCAAGGTGGGCGGCTCCTATTGTTCCAGTATTAAAGGAAGACAAAACGGCAAGGATATGTGGCGACTACAAGCTGACAGTGAACCAGTGCTCTACACTGGAGGAGTATCCGTTGCCACGGGTGGATGACCTGTTCGCGACCCTGTCAGGGGGGAAGCTCTTCACAAAACTGGACATGAGCCATGCCTATCAACAGCTGCTGCTTGACGAGGAGTCGAGAGAGTTTGTCACAATTAACACACACAAGGGGTTATTCAAGTACAACCGCCTAGTGTTTGGAGTGGCGTCCAGCCCCGCCATTTTCCAAAGAACAATGGACACCTTGCTGCAGGGAATTCCTCACGTGGCAGTGTATCTGGATGACATATTGATCACAGGGGCCACGGAGGAGGAGCATCTGGCTAACCTAGAGCAGGTGCTGAAGAAGATGTCGGACGCAGGGCTGCGTTTGAAACGGCGCAAGTGCGTGTTCATGGCGCCCAGTGTAACATACCTGGGTCACAAGATCACAGCAGAGGGGCTCTGGCCCTTGGAGGACAAAGTGCGAGCCATCAAAGAAGCACCAAGTCCCAAGAATGTACCTGAACTCAGATCTTTTCTAGGTCTGGTAAATTATTATGGCAAGTTCTTACATGACCTGTCACAGGTCCTGGCCCCACTGTACCAGTTGCTGCACAATGACACTAAGTGGCAGTGGGGTGAAGAGCAGGAGAGAGCATTCAAGGCAGTGAAAGGGCTCCTCCACTCAACAAAGTTGCTTGTTCATTATGACCCAGCTAGAGAGATCACGCTTGCCTGTGATGCCTCGCCCTACGGCGTGGGGGCAGTCCTTTCCCATATAATGGAGGATGGCTCTGAGAAGCCTATTGGTTTCTCGTCCCGCACCCTGAACGCCGCCGAGAGGGGCTACTCACAGTTGGACAAGGAGGGGCTGGCCATTGTGTTCGCTGTAAAACGGTTTCACCAGTACCTGTATGGCCGTCCATTTACCATTCATACGGACCATAAACCTCTGATGAGCCTGTTCAGCGAGACTAAATGCATCCCGCCGCTTGCCTCAGCCAGAATACAGCGTTGGGCCCTCACCTTGTCCGCATACCAGTATACTATTGTGTACAGAGCAGGTAAAGATAATTCAAATGCTGATGCACTGAGTCGACTGCCTTTACCTGATACACCTGCTACTACTTATGTGCCGCCCGAGACTGTGTTTTCATTGCAGAGAGTGGCAGAGACACCTGTGAAGGCAACACAGATCCGGCAGTGGACAGAGAGAGATCCAACCCTGTCCCAAGTTAAGACTTTCTTGTTGCAAGGGTGGCCCAGTGTGGTGGAAGGTGAGGACCTTAAACCCTATGCAAAACGCAAGACAGAACTGAGTTTGCAAGATGGATGCATTCTCTGGGGCACGAGAGTGGTCGCACCGCCCCCGGCTCGTCCACGGATTGTGGAGGAGATTCACGAGACTCATCCAGGTGTGTCTCGAATGAAAAGCTTTGCAAGATCCTATGTCTGGTGGCCGAAAATGGATCTGGAATTGGAGTACAGGGTAAAATCATGCACACAATGCCAGATCAACCAGAACATGTCGCCACCAGCACCACTTCACCCATGGGAGTGGCCAGACCGTCCATGGTCTAGGCTACATGTGGACTTTGCAGGCCCGTTTATGGGACATATGTTCTTTATAATGGTAGATGCTCATTCCAAGTGGATAGAGGCTCACATCATGAGCAACATTACAGCCCCCATGACCATAGACAAACTAAGACAAGTGTTTTCAGTTCATGGTTTGCCTGATTCTCTCGTGAGTGATAATGGCCCCACGTTCACCAGTGAGCTGTTCAGTGAGTTCATGCAGCAGAATGGCATCCATCACATCCGGACGGCTCCTTTCCATCCTGCTTCAAATGGCCTAGCCGAGCGGGCTGTTCAGACAGTGAAGGAAGGACTGAAGCGATTGACAGGAGGCTCTGTTAGCACACGACTATCACGTTTCTTGTTTAATTATCGCCTCACTCCACAGACAACAACTGGACGCACACCAGCCGAGCTGTTGATGGGGCGTCGGCCCAAGTCAAAATTGGACCTGCTACGTCCCGACCTGAAGGCAAAAGTGGAGAGAAAACAGGAGAAAATGAAGGAAGGACATGATCAACATGCACGAGAGAGACAGTTAAAAAAAGGTGACAATGTCTATGTGAAGGATTTCAGTCATAACAACAACCAGAAATGGCTGCCTGGGGTCATCCTTAGGCAGAGTGGTCCAGTCTCACATGTTGTCAAGCTGAGGGACGGACGGGAGTTCCGCAGACATCAGGACCATGTGCGCCTGCGTTATGACGCAGGTCCAGACACAGAGACAGTCACACAGTTACCGTTGGTGAGTTACCCAATTGAGGGAACAGGTGCCACTGTGCCTGTACCCGAGCGAGAGACACTGGCAGAGGTGTCTGTGCCCCCTGAACAGGATGAACATTCTCCCACACCCGCACAGATCCCTCTCATGTCCCCACCACCAGACCCTCTCAAATCACCATCGCCAGTGGTGACTGCGGAAACACCCGGGGTGGTGCGCAGGTCACAGCGTGCCCGTAAACCTCCCGACAGATTTGGGTTTTGATATATACATATAAAAAAAAAAAAAGACTCTAATGATGCACTGGTGTAATCTGTGAAGGTGTAAAAAGAAAAAAAAAAAGAGAAAAAAAAGATAAATGTTTTTGCTTTTTCAGATGTATTTAACATTTAAGGGGAAGTTGAAATCTAAGGGGAGAGAGGTGTTGTAAAGTACATTTATTATTATTATTATTCTTCATCATACCTGCAGAGGGAGCTGTTAACCATGAATTCCAGTATCACAGGTTTGGGGGTTAAAAGGAATTACTTCCGGTGCTACCGGCAGATAGGAAATGTAGCCGCTAACATGTAGCTATGTTTGTTACCACCACAGTGTTCTGTACATGTATGTCACCTGCGAGTCTTAAGATAAAGAATCTCAAAGATATCAAAGCGTGAGTGTGTTCCTTCTTGGAGTGAAGTTACCACATATTTTTGGCGACGAGGTGAACTGGATTACTACGTGCTCAAGTTGGATTACTATGAGCAGCAGTAGCAGTGACGACGACGCGACACGGAACGGAGACGTGGAGAACGGTGACGAAAACGTGGAATTGCCGGTGAATGCGGCCGGTGGACAACGTGTTCAGATGACGACGTTTGGGACAATCAGTGAGTTTGTGGAGGGAAACGAGGACTGGACGGAGTACGAGGAAAGGTTGGGACACTTTTTCGCTGCAAATGACATTACTGAGGAGGCTAAAAAGCGCTCTATTCTCCTGAGTGTGTGTGGGGCAAAGACTTATAAGCTGATAAGGAACTTGGCCACTCCACGGAAACCAGGAGATATTCCATATGATGATCTTGTTCAGCTCGTGGGAAACCACCACAACCCAAAACCCTCTGTTATTGTCCAACGGTTTAAATTCCACAGTCATTTCAAAAGACAAGGTCAGTCTGTGTCTAACTTTGTAGCCGAGCTACGGCAGCTATCGGAACATTGTGATTTTGGGGCAGTGTTAGATGACATGCTCCGTGACCGATTAGTATGCGGCATTAGTGAAAACGCCATTCAGCGCCGCCTGCTGGGAGAAACACCACCATTGACTTTTCAGAAAGCCTTAGACATTTCCCTAGGCATGGAAATGGCAGCAAGTGATGCTAAGGATATCCAAAAAGGGAATGGATCGCAGTCAGTGGCAGTGTACCAAGTCAGGAAGGAGACTGGTAAGCAGGAAAGGCGGGTGGAGTGTTTTAGGTGTGGGGGGTCACACTATGCCAATGACTGCAAGTTTAAAGATGCTATCTGTCATGGATGTAACAAAAAGGGCCACTTATCTAAAAAGTGCAGGAGCTCTAAGGGGAGAGTTAAGCCTGGGGGGAGGAGACCTCAGCCGTTTCATGCAGCCACACACCATCTAGAAGAGGAGGATGGGGAGGCCACATGTGCATATAATATGTTTGGGGTGGAAACCGATGAGGAGCCATCTGAGCCTTATTATGCCACAGTTACTGTTAATGGGCAGGACATTAAGTTTGAGATTGATTCAGGGGCTACTGCCTCAGTCATAAGTGAGGAGACCTACAGGGGGTCATGGGGGCGTAGTCTGCCTCCTATCAGGCCCTCAAAACTCAAGCTCAGGACTTACACAGGACAGCCCATACCTCATTTAGGGGTGATATATGTGGACATTGCAGCTGAAGGTCAGAGAGACACAGCCAGGCTGGTGATAGCCACAGGGAGCGGGCCTAGTCTGTTGGGCCGCGATTGGCTTCGCAAACTCCGCCTAAATTGGCATGAAATTAAATATGCCCGTACACACACTATGGAGGACATTCTGCAGAACTACAGTGAGGTGTTCAAGGATGAGCTGGGCACACTGAAGGGCGTGTCGGTGAAGCTGCATATGGACTCGGATGCCAAGCCACGGTTCTTTAAGCCCAGGCCAGTGCCTTATGCGATGAAAAGTATTGTGGAGGAGGAGCTGAACCGTTTGCAGAAAATGGGTATCATAGAGCCCGTACAGTTCTCAAGGTGGGCGGCTCCTATTGTTCCAGTATTAAAGGAAGACAAAACGGCAAGGATATGTGGCGACTACAAGCTGACAGTGAACCAGTGCTCTACACTGGAGGAGTATCCGTTGCCACGGGTGGATGACCTGTTCGCGACCCTGTCAGGGGGGAAGCTCTTCACAAAACTGGACATGAGCCATGCCTATCAACAGCTGCTGCTTGACGAGGAGTCGAGAGAGTTTGTCACAATTAACACACACAAGGGGTTATTCAAGTACAACCGCCTAGTGTTTGGAGTGGCGTCCAGCCCCGCCATTTTCCAAAGAACAATGGACACCTTGCTGCAGGGAATTCCTCACGTGGCAGTGTATCTGGATGACATATTGATCACAGGGGCCACGGAGGAGGAGCATCTGGCTAACCTAGAGCAGGTGCTGAAGAAGATGTCGGACGCAGGGCTGCGTTTGAAACGGCGCAAGTGCGTGTTCATGGCGCCCAGTGTAACATACCTGGGTCACAAGATCACAGCAGAGGGGCTCTGGCCCTTGGAGGACAAAGTGCGAGCCATCAAAGAAGCACCAAGTCCCAAGAATGTACCTGAACTCAGATCTTTTCTAGGTCTGGTAAATTATTATGGCAAGTTCTTACATGACCTGTCACAGGTCCTGGCCCCACTGTACCAGTTGCTGCACAATGACACTAAGTGGCAGTGGGGTGAAGAGCAGGAGAGAGCATTCAAGGCAGTGAAAGGGCTCCTCCACTCAACAAAGTTGCTTGTTCATTATGACCCAGCTAGAGAGATCACGCTTGCCTGTGATGCCTCGCCCTACGGCGTGGGGGCAGTCCTTTCCCATATAATGGAGGATGGCTCTGAGAAGCCTATTGGTTTCTCGTCCCGCACCCTGAACGCCGCCGAGAGGGGCTACTCACAGTTGGACAAGGAGGGGCTGGCCATTGTGTTCGCTGTAAAACGGTTTCACCAGTACCTGTATGGCCGTCCATTTACCATTCATACGGACCATAAACCTCTGATGAGCCTGTTCAGCGAGACTAAATGCATCCCGCCGCTTGCCTCAGCCAGAATACAGCGTTGGGCCCTCACCTTGTCCGCATACCAGTATACTATTGTGTACAGAGCAGGTAAAGATAATTCAAATGCTGATGCACTGAGTCGACTGCCTTTACCTGATACACCTGCTACTACTTATGTGCCGCCCGAGACTGTGTTTTCATTGCAGAGAGTGGCAGAGACACCTGTGAAGGCAACACAGATCCGGCAGTGGACAGAGAGAGATCCAACCCTGTCCCAAGTTAAGACTTTCTTGTTGCAAGGGTGGCCCAGTGTGGTGGAAGGTGAGGACCTTAAACCCTATGCAAAACGCAAGACAGAACTGAGTTTGCAAGATGGATGCATTCTCTGGGGCACGAGAGTGGTCGCACCGCCCCCGGCTCGTCCACGGATTGTGGAGGAGATTCACGAGACTCATCCAGGTGTGTCTCGAATGAAAAGCTTTGCAAGATCCTATGTCTGGTGGCCGAAAATGGATCTGGAATTGGAGTACAGGGTAAAATCATGCACACAATGCCAGATCAACCAGAACATGTCGCCACCAGCACCACTTCACCCATGGGAGTGGCCAGACCGTCCATGGTCTAGGCTACATGTGGACTTTGCAGGCCCGTTTATGGGACATATGTTCTTTATAATGGTAGATGCTCATTCCAAGTGGATAGAGGCTCACATCATGAGCAACATTACAGCCCCCATGACCATAGACAAACTAAGACAAGTGTTTTCAGTTCATGGTTTGCCTGATTCTCTCGTGAGTGATAATGGCCCCACGTTCACCAGTGAGCTGTTCAGTGAGTTCATGCAGCAGAATGGCATCCATCACATCCGGACGGCTCCTTTCCATCCTGCTTCAAATGGCCTAGCCGAGCGGGCTGTTCAGACAGTGAAGGAAGGACTGAAGCGATTGACAGGAGGCTCTGTTAGCACACGACTATCACGTTTCTTGTTTAATTATCGCCTCACTCCACAGACAACAACTGGACGCACACCAGCCGAGCTGTTGATGGGGCGTCGGCCCAAGTCAAAATTGGACCTGCTACGTCCCGACCTGAAGGCAAAAGTGGAGAGAAAACAGGAGAAAATGAAGGAAGGACATGATCAACATGCACGAGAGAGACAGTTAAAAAAAGGTGACAATGTCTATGTGAAGGATTTCAGTCATAACAACAACCAGAAATGGCTGCCTGGGGTCATCCTTAGGCAGAGTGGTCCAGTCTCACATGTTGTCAAGCTGAGGGACGGACGGGAGTTCCGCAGACATCAGGACCATGTGCGCCTGCGTTATGACGCAGGTCCAGACACAGAGACAGTCACACAGTTACCGTTGGTGAGTTACCCAATTGAGGGAACAGGTGCCACTGTGCCTGTACCCGAGCGAGAGACACTGGCAGAGGTGTCTGTGCCCCCTGAACAGGATGAACATTCTCCCACACCCGCACAGATCCCTCTCATGTCCCCACCACCAGACCCTCTCAAATCACCATCGCCAGTGGTGACTGCGGAAACACCCGGGGTGGTGCGCAGGTCACAGCGTGCCCGTAAACCTCCCGACAGATTTGGGTTTTGATATATACATATAAAAAAAAAAAAAGACTCTAATGATGCACTGGTGTAATCTGTGAAGGTGTAACAAGAAAAAAAAAAAGAGAAAAAAAAGATAAATGTTTTTGCTTTTTCAGATGTATTTAACATTTAAGGGGAAGTTGAAATCTAAGGGGAGAGAGGTGTTGTAAAGTACATTTATTATTATTATTATTCTTCATCATACCTGCAGAGGGAGCTGTTAACCATGAATTCCAGTATCACAGGTTTGGGGGTTAAAAGGAATTACTTCCGGTGCTACCGGCAGATAGGAAATGTAGCCGCTAACATGTAGCTATGTTTGTTACCACCACAGTGTTCTGTACATGTATGTCACCTGCGAGTCTTAAGATAAAGAATCTCAAAGATATCAAAGCGTGAGTGTGTTCCTTCTTGGAGTGAAGTTACCACACACACGGTTACTACTGGTTACGCGGGTAGTGTCCTTGATGTTCATTAAGTTAAATTCCTAACCCTCGAAGGGAATGGAATCGTGGGTTTTTGAATATATATATTTTTAGGGAATGGAATCCCACATCATATGTGAAAACGTGGATAATGCCCCATCGCTCAGCTGAGAACCAGTGCACCAGAGTTGCATCTGTAGTGTCAGAGAAGCCCCGTAAGAGTTGGTGGAAGCTCCCTGGAATGTTGTGAAACTAATTAATTACATTGAAAAAAAATGCTTGTTTTTTTCTTTTTCCAAAATAAAGTAGTTCAAGTAAACACAAGTTGTCTGATTATTTTAAGTCTACTTTTGTGTTTGTGTGTCTAAAACATATATAGTGTATAATTGAATTAACTGAAACTAGAAAATAAAATCTCAAAAACAATGCAAATGCAATTAAGACTAGAATTTAAAACATTGTTTCTAAACAGAAACGATTCTAGTCTTAATTGCATTTGCATTGTTTTTGAGATTTTATTTTCTAGTTTCAGTTTTATTAACCTAAATATTAAAACCTAACATAAACCTAATATTAATCACATACATTAAGGTCATTAGAAGATATTTTATAATGCTGGTCTACTCTCCTCGCTGTTCTGTGCGCATGTGCACATGTAGGCACACGCACGTGTGTGTGTGTGACGTCATTAAGATACCGTCCTGCCAGTTAAAAAAATCTCCACGACACCCCTGAATATAACTCATATGATGTGTCTCTCTGTCATTGAAATGTCTGTCTGCTTCCATCATTATTGACAGGAGGTGAGAGTTCTGTGACTTTAGTGTCATCCACTATCTGACTTATTACTTACTTCATTCATACAATTTAAATCTATCTATAAACCAGAGGAATCTGTGTGTGTGTGTGTGTGTGTGTGTGTGTGTGTGTGTGTGTGTGTGTGTGTGTGTGTGTGTGTGTGTGTGTGTGTGTGTGTGTGTGTGTGTGTGTGTGTGTGTGTGTGTGTGTCGCATAACTCAACAACTGTCTGACCGGTCGGTTTAAGGGAGTAATGTGGAGAGTGGGAAGTCGGTCAGAATGGTTCTTAAACAATACAGATAAATACACAAATCCCCATATATGGAGTGTCATAATTATGATGAAACTCCACATTCTGCTCTATGAGGTCAATAGACTAGCCTGGACTGCATATTTGGGCATGCCTCACACATAACTCCATATATGGGCATAAAAAGGACACACACAGGGACACACACAGGGACACACACAGGGACAGACAGACAGACAGACAGACAGACAGACAGACAGACAGACAGACAGACAGACAGACAGACAGACAGACAGACAGACAGACTTGAACAATGGATGTTATGGATTCAGAATGCCCCCCCCCCCCTGCTGGCCTACCAGTCACAGGAATATGAAACAAGGGAATCGCTGCACTAACCAACATGAACACAGTCCAAGTCTACTCACTTGAGAGTTTCCAATCCAGAGAAGTTCTTCAAAACAGATTCCGGCAGGACGTTGAAGGTCAAGTCTAATTCTCTCAAATGAGAAGGATTAGAGCGGATAGCTGTGGCCAGAACTTCACAGCTTCTCTCTGACAACCAGCAGTTCACCAGTCTAAATGAAAAATAAAACACCAGAAGTTTTATCGTCTGCAATAAAATACATTATTCTAGATAGAGAACCTGCTTACAACCACCTATTAAAGGACCTGGTCTGGATGGACTGTCAGGATTTTAGAGTAGAAAGACAAGAGCTGGAAAGAGCAGGCAGACAGGAGTAACAACCTAAATAATCTTTACTTAATCTTCCAACATGCAGGAGTAACAACCTAAATAATCTTTACTTAATCTTCCAACACGCAGGAGTAACAACCTAAATAATCTTTACTTAATCTTCCAACATGCAGGTAACAGACAGCAACAGGTTGACAACAGATGATCAAGCAAACAGAGAGGACAGAGTTTATATACAGTATTGTATACATGAGACCTAACAGGACAAAGGACAATTGATGGACAATTTAAGACAAGTGAAACTAGTGATGTCACAGACACAGGAAGGACATCTGCTGGAGCAAAATACATTACAGACCAGTGGTGTAAAGTAACTACATTTAAGTTCTGTAATTTAGTACAAGTTTAGGTAATTTTAATTTACTTGAGTAAATAAATATTTTTTACTTCATACCTCTACTCCACTACATCTCAGAGGCAAATATTGTACTTTTTACTCAACTACAATTATTTGAAAACATTAGTTATTTTTATTTTGTTAAATGGGCCTCATTCACCAACCATTCTTAAGACCTTCTAAGACCCACTAATGCAGTTTTCACCAAGATTGTGACATTCACCAATGTTTGAACATTCGAGTGCTGATATGTTTGCATAAAAGCGCAAGATAATTCTTTCTAAAATTGTATAATATAGGATTTAAATTACAATCATATTTTTTGCATAATAGCAGCGGTTATCAAAGTACGGTCGAAGGACCTCTAGGGTCCTTGAGGGAGTTCCACGGGGCCCACAGCAAAACGAGGAACAATTTAAACACTTAACCCATTAAGACCGGGAAATAATCTGTGTCATTTTAAGATTTCTTTGTACTATTCAAAAATAGCAGATCTACAAGCTCATAGTGCGGCACGAGTGAGGCGATATGAGCTTGTAGATCTGGAATTTTGGGGGAAAATTGTGGGTCTTTGCTTCTGGGTGGGATTCTACAAATGTGTTCTAAATCCTAACTAATGTTGCTATAATATCATAAATATATTATATAATAATTTTAAATATATTATATATATGTATTTTTTTATAAATAAAAAAATATATTATTTGGCCATGGACCCCCATCTGAAAAAAAAATTGTTCCAGGGACCCCCCTAAAGTTGTAACAGAGTAAAATAAAATTCACTTAAAATATATATATTCAAAGATTTGCACATATTTTCACGATTTTTCAAAAATAGCAGATCTACAAGCTTATAGCGCGGCATAGCGCGGCGCTATGAGCTTGTATATCTTTTGAATAGCCAATGAAATCTTAAAATAACACACAGATGCGTTCCCGGTCCCAAAGGGGAGAATTCTCCCCTTTTCAGTCAATGGAGTTTACCGCCAAAGGGGAGAATTCTCCCCTTTTAATTATTTTGTTTTATTTTGTTTTTGAATTCCTAAAATGTTTCTCTAATTTTTGAGTATAAATTTATAACCCTAACGAATTAGGAGATATACAAAAAAATATTTAAAAAAATCCATTCACTTCAATGTTAAAAAATAAACCGACAAATAATTCACAATTTTTCTATAAAAAAATGATTAAAAACCCTGGCAGTGGGTGATTTTATTATGAATAAACTTTGGCGGTGAATGTGTTAAAGGGTTAAAGAGGTGGTGCCATGGTTTTGCACTTTTTCTGTTTTTCATGTGTCTATGAGGTTGATAGAACTTCATTAAGCCATTAAGAAGTGTTTTTATGGTGTTTTATGTCTTCTCTGACTATTTTGAGTTTCTACCTGGAGGCTGAAACATTGAGGGTCAAACGTGCCAATAGAAAAACAGCCCTTTAGTGTAAAAACATACCCCTCATTATCATAACACAACAGGTGTGGGCATGAGGAGGAGGAGGGACTAGGACAGGTGGGCGGTGCTAAGGTGGTGGAGGAGGTACTAAGGTGAGAACCAGGTATACTTAATGAACTGGAGGCGTGTCCACATAAAAACATATTTTTTACAATTTCTGTACACTTTTTTGAAATAAATCTTCCTCCTAGTATAACCATAATACCTGATGATTATGTTTTAGGGGGGAAAAAAATCACGGCACCCCGTCTTTAAACTATATGTTATACTATATCCGATCTACAAGCTCACAACACATCCCATTACTGCCCGTTTTGAGCTTTTAGATATTTTTTTATTATCATGTATTTTCGAAACATTTGGATACATCTTGAAAAATGCAAACATGTTCTCTTATGAGGGTCCCTAGCAGAACATATTTTCAGATGCAGCAAAATACATGTCAATTTGGGGGTCCTTGACATGAAAATGTTTGAGAACCAATGCTTTAGAGGTCTTCAACAGGGGGTCCTGGACCCCTAGGGGGCTCTCCGAGTTACTACAGGGGGGCCGCCAAATCTTTTTGTGTTAAAAACCTTTTCTTTGTTTTTTTTACATTAACTCTCTCAGTGCCAGACCCCGAGTTATCCCGAGTTTTCGGGTTATACCCTCAGTGCCAGAACGAGAAATCCCGAGTTTTTTTTATTTATTTATTTTATTGGCACTGAGAGAGTTAACCACTTGAACTCTAGGATCCCTATTCTAGTTGAAGCCAAGCCTCAACGCTTGTATGTGACTAGTTTGCCAGCTCTGTTGTTGCTGGATCCCTAGACCTCGCCTTGCCTGCCCAACCAGCTAAACTTCAGCTTTAGTTCTGTTTCTTTGTTTGATTTTTACCATTTCACCTTTTACCATGTTTGTGTTGCTCTGCTTGGCTGGCATTAAAGACTTAGATTTATTATATATTGTCTGCCTCTCTGTTTGAGTCTGCACTTGGTTCAACTTGACTATTCAGCATAACAGGAAAGGTAGAAAGAAAGAAAGAAAGAAAGAAAGAAAGAAAGAAAGAAAGAAAGAAAGAAAGAAAGGGGGTTTGGGTTATTTTTTGTAAATTGTTAATTGGTTATTTTGGTTAATTGTAATTATAACAAGTACTGTAGTCACTGTACCTTATCATTATTCTAGTCAAAGTGTCACTATGATATCAACCTTATTCACACTCTACAAATAAAGCATCACCACAATATTAATAGTATAATCACTTGATAAATAAATGATGAAAATAATGATTGTAAATTAATCTGACCGTAAAGTCTCCAGTCTACAATGAGGATTCTTCAGTGCATCACACAGCAGATCCAGGGTCTTCGGGTCCTCCAGGTCCAGTGGGTTGTAACTTAAGTCCAGGTGTCTTAGATGGGATGGATCAGAACTGAGAGCTGAAGCCACAACTTCAACGTGTTCCTTCTGGAGGAGACGGCCAAAGCCAACAAGTCTGTAATGACAGATTAAATGTAAAATCAGAGATGATCAAAACAGATCAGTCAAGTTCACTGTCAAGTTCAGTTAACCCTTTAAGACCGGGAAAGAATCTGTGTCATTTTATGATTTCTTTGGTTATTCAAAAATAGCAGATCTACAAGCTCATAGCGCGGCACCGAGTGCCTCTGGGGGTCCCTGGAACAAAACATTTTGAGATGGGGGTCCGCAACCAAATACATATCTAAAAATGTTTTCTAAATCCTAACAGTATGTTGCTATATCAGTGGTGCTCCAACTTTTCCATGTCAAGGACCACCCAAAACTATATGTATTTGTCCGTGGACCCCCATCTCAAAATATGTTGTTCCAGGGACCCCCCCAGAAGCACAGATCGGAAAAGATTTGCACAAATCTTCCTCGATTTAAAAACAAAAACAAATCCAAAATAGCAGATCTACAAGCTCGTGCCGCGCTACGAGCTTGTAGATCTGCTATTTTTAAATAGCCAAATAAATCTTAAAATGACACACAGATGCGTTCCCGGTCTTAATGGGTTAACTCAGAGATCTTCTATGTAGTTTTCCAGACATTAACAGGATGTCAGTAAGAACAGGGAACCAGAGAACAGAGAAGTGGAAGACAGATGGAAAGTTGTCTCTGTAAGGGTTCACAAACTTTTCAGGCCACGACCCGCAAAATAATCATATTTGAACTGAGGACCCCCAAAATAATCATATTTGAACTGAGGACCCCCAAAATAATCATATTTGAACTGAGGACCCCCAAAATAATCATATTTGGACTGGGTGGGGACCGCCCAAAATAATCATATTTGGACTGGGGACCCCCAAACATATTCATATTTGGACTGGGTGGGGACCCCCCAATTAATCATTTTTGAACTGGGGAACCCCCCAAAAAAAATCATATTTGGACTGGGTGGGGACCCTCCAAATAATCATATTTGAACTGGGGACCCCCCACCCTGACAAGCACTTGGTAATTGTAGGCATTACATTTAGTTTCTCGGTTCCACAGATCAATATTGTGAAAATAGACGATCTACAAGCTCACAACGAGGCGTAGAGAGCTTGTAGATCGGCTATTTTCACAATGTTTGCCTCTTTCTTACGTAATATTTGAAGTAATGACCATAAGCTCATTGTTTCAAAGAGCATCCTCTGTACACCTTCACTAATGCTCTCCTTGGTTTGACTGTTGCTACACCTGTCAATCTTTCACTGCCACCATGACACACACTGGCATGTCAATCACTGTCAACTGTTTCAATGAGAGAATCTAAAATAATTCTGTAAGTCAATGACCTCCCTGAGTGTCTGTGAGAGAAAGAGTGTGTGAAGCGCACGCACGCACGCGCACACACACGCACGCGCACACACACGCACACACACATTGTTTCAATGAAAGAATCTAAAGGAATTTAGACCACACTGACCACACTGAGTGTCTGTGTGTGAGAGAAAGAGTGTGCGTGGCGCGCGTGCACACACACACACACACACACACACACACACACACACACACACACACACACACACACACACACACACACACACACACACACACACACGCTTGCAGGAACAGAGTGAGGTAAACGGAAGGCATGTGTACTGTGTGTGCATATTGTCTTGTGACGCGTTGTGTCTGTTTAATACATTATTAAGTCTGCTGTTAGACTTGGACGTTCCACATTCACATCACTTCATCATTTTCTTCTTCTGCACCTACAGTAGTTACAGTTGGTGATGTAGGATTGGACTGTAGTTCTATGTAGAGACTTAGTAAAGGATGAATTCACTCTGATTCTAACCTCATTTATGGTACAATTATTGTCTCACAAACAGAACACAGCTAGTAAAGATAAATGAATCACTTTCCTCTCTGATCAGGACTAATGTTGGAGCACCTCAAGGCTGCATTACATCACCTGTGTTGTTTACATCACTGCTTCTCAAAGTGGGGTCTGAGGTCCTTGAGGGGGTTCTAGGGGGTCCCCGGCATTTTGTTTTTATATATCATCAAAATCTGTCCAAACACTTTAACCCTAATCAGCTATTTGAAAATAGCAGATATACAAGCTCACAAAGTGTATGATGTGACGCGTTGCGAGCTTGTAGATCGTCTTTTTCCAAAACAATCTTTAACACTTTTGAAAACATTTCAACACACATCTTGTTTTGGGGTCCCAGGCACAAACTTATTCAGGTAGGGGTCCTCAGCAAAATATGAATTCATATATTACATAATAATTAATACAATACATATTAATTTATATAATACATATTGAATAATAAAATACATATTAATTTATATAATTTTTGAGAACCGTTTGAGAACCACTGATTTATATTAAACAGTGCAGAATGCACCACTGTGATCAGTGTCTTTTATAATGTGATGATGAGAGGTGGTCTCTCTCTCTTGATCTCTAACCTGGCTGTTGTGCAGTTCCTCACAGCTGGGATCAGTCTCTGTCGCCCCTCCTCTGATGTGTTGTATTTGTCCAGGTCCAACACCTCCAGAACCTTCTCTGACATCTGCAGCATGGTGGCCAGAGCTGAACACTGGGTCTCAGAGAGTTCCTTCCCTGATCTGCTCTCTGACTCCAGGTACTGTTGGATCCCCTGACTTACCGAGGGGTCGTTCATCTCCATCAGACAGTGGAAGATGTTAATACATCTGTCTGGAGAGAAATTGCCATCATTCATATCCTTCAAGTTGTTGATGGCTCTCTGGATCTCCTCTGGACTGTTCTCTGTCTGACCCAGCAGGCCTCCTAACAGACTCTGGTTGGACTCCAGAGAGAGACCATGAAGGAAGCGAACAAACAGGTCCAGATGTCCACTTTTACTCTGCAGGGTTTTTTTCATAGCAGCCTTCAGGAAGTCAGACATGGAACTGTCACTGTTGAAATCATCGTCTTCCAGGAATGTCTTCAGGACCTCCATGTTCCTCTGAGTGAAACAGTGGAACAGGTAGACTGCAGCCAGAAACTCCTGGATGCTCAGATGAACAAAGCAGTAGACCTTTTCAAGGAAGAAAACATCGTCTTCTTTGAAGAACGTTGTGCACACGCCTGAACACTGCAAGTCCTTGTTCACATCAAGACCAATGTCTTCTAGGTCTTCCTGGTAAAAAATGATGTTGCCTTTGTCCAGTTGGTCAAACGCCAGCCTGCCCAGATTCCGAAGAACTTTTCCTTCATCCTGTATGAGCTTCTTTTTGTCTGCCTTATCTACTGCAGGATTCTTCATCTTCTCCCGCTGGGTCTCACCCATCAAAAAGTAGCAGTAGATCTCAACCAGGGTTTTGGGTAGCTTGACTCTCATCCCCAGTTTCTGGAGAACGGGAGCAAGGATCCAACAGAAAACAGGGATTTCACACATGATGTGGAGGATCTTTGTTTCCTTGATGTGTGAGTAGATTGAACTGGCCTGGTTTTCATCACTGATGTTCTTCATGAAGAACTCCTTCTTCTGGTCATCTCTGATGAACCCTCGCACTTCTGTCATCCTGTTAACAAAGTTCTCAGGGATCTGATCAGCTGCTGCAGGTCGTGAGGTTATCCAGATGTGAGCAGAGGGGAGCAGCTCTCCCTTGATGAGGTTTAATAGCAGAAGTTCCATCGGGTAGGAATTGGAAACGTTCATGGAGCTAAAATTTGTATTGAAATCGAGCTGGAATTTTTTCTCATCATAACCATCCATAACAAACATGACTTTGAAGGGGCTGTTGTTGTAGTCTACTGACTTCTGCAATGTGTTGAAGATGTCATTAAGAACGTCTTCCTCAATAAATCTGGTTTCCTTGATGCATGTGTGAATTAGCTTTGCCAAACTAAAGTTTTGTCCTTTGAGCAGATTTAACTGGCGGAACTTGAGCGGAAACACAAGGTGTGGATCTTGGGGAAAACATTTCTTGGCCCAGTCAAAGATACATTTGTGTACAAGGAAAGTTTTGCCAATTCCTGCACAGCCAACGGTCAGCACTGTTCTTTTGTTTCTTCCAGAAGGGTCTTTGAAGATTTCACTGAGTTGGATTTCTTTTTCCTCTCCTGCCTTCTTCATCTCCATCTGTCTGACCTCATGATGACTGTGGATATCTGTGACATTGATGTCTACATTGTAGAGCGGGATGAAGATGTTTTCAAACATGATCTCAGGCTTTGTGCCCAATTTCACACTCAGATAAGTATTGTTCATGTTGTGTTGAAGCTTTTCTTCAAGGTCAGTAATATGAAGATACCCTGATGTTTTCTCCAACAGACCTGTAGTGAACAAAGCAATTCTATGTTTAACAGCAGAACCCTCCCACAAGAGTTTACCAACAGTGGTGGAAAGTAACAAAGTACATTTACTCACTGTACTTAACACATTGAGTGCCAAAACCGTAATATTACGGTTTTGCAAATACACCCGCGGAGTGCCAACAATCCTAAAAAAAACGTATATATACGGTTTTCTTGCCTTTTAGTTTTTTGTCTTTTTTTCCATAAGGGGGAGGGGGCTAGCGCAGCCCTGGAATCACCCATGAACACTCGAAGAAGTAAGGGACAGATGGATCACCGTGCCAAAAAATATCGCTCCCATCCACTTCCATTCTATCTCCTTGCTAAAAACCTCTGTATCTCCTTAACTTTTTACACTGGGCAAAACGAGTCATTCTCGATGCGCGATCGCTCGGGAATGGTGACTCGCGTGAGACATGTTGTTGTTTCAGGCTTTAGCCAGGAGTATCGCGCAACCTACACGCATGCATTTATTTTCATGGATCGCTCGTCGTGGAGTCTACAGATTTAAACAGCACAACTCAGCGCAACGGTGAGATTTCTGGCACCGAACCTAATCTGTTATTATAAAATTCTGGCACCCAATGTGCCAGAATTTTATACAATTTTGATGTACCTTTACTTTACTATATTTTTCAATACTTTATACTTCTACTCGACTACATCTTAGAGGCAAAACTGTAGATTTAGATAATTAATACAAAACATAAATTAACCACTTAAGCTCTTTTTTATACTTATACTTAAAGGTAGGGTAAGTGATATTTTTGGTATTTATTTGTTTTTGTTAAAAGGTTAAAGTAATATATTCTGATAGTAATCATTGCTACAGAGCGTTTGTTCGGTCACAGGGGTCTCTCCCGCTCTTAAACAGAATATAAGTACATTTTTAGGCAGGCGACAACATTTAAGCCAATCAGGAGAGAGCACTGAAAATGCATTTTCTGTTTACTAAAGAGCTGGAGAGACATGGGAGACTCCTTTAACTGAACAAACACTCTATAGCAATGAGTACTATGACCTGGCAACCCTGACGCAGCCCCGACAGTAAGCGTGTTACGTCACTTTCTGTACTGTCTGAGCTAGCGAGACGTATATCGTTGAGCTGCGCAAGACGCTAATGTTGATATTATTGCATTATTGTGATTTGAACACACAAACACTGCTAACTACTACCCTATCTCTCTACTGTGTGGGGACTATATCGCTGCTTGGGCTGATTGTCTGGCTAAGGGACTAACTTTGCCGTTGGTTGTTGGCTTTGCAATTAGCCTAGCTTTAGCTTAGCGGCTACCTTGGGCTGCTGGGCGATGGCTTCTCATCTTCTCACCCTTCCCCCCCGGGTTCCCGTCTCGCTCTCATCCTCTCTCCTGTACTGTATGTCACATGTATAGTTACAACCCCGACGACTTTATTGTGTCGGATGTATGTAACAAGTGCAGTGTGTTTACAGCGCTGGAGGCGAGTTTCTGTCAGCTGGAGGAAACCATAGCTAGCGGTGCTCACTTTAGCCTAGCCTCTGCTCCCGTGCAACAGGGAACAGGGGGATCACAATCCCCACACGCACCCTATGACCTAAGACGGCTGGGTGACTGCTCCTGGTCGTAAGCGTAGTAATAAACAAAAGCACACGGGACACCAACCACTTCACGTTTCAAACAGATTTTCCCCACTCGCTGCTACACCCGTTGAGTTTAGCAGTGAGACGTCAGCTCCACTCTGTGACACGCCCCCTCCGCGTGTCACTGAGAATACAACTCTGGTTATTGGTAGTTCTATACTGAGAAACGTGAAGTTAGTGACACCAGGGACCATAGTCAAATGCATCCCTGGGGCCAGAGCAGGCGACATCGAATCAGATTTTAAAATGCTAGCTAAAAGTAAACATAAACGTTATGATACAATTGTAATTCACTGCAGTGGCAATGACACACGACTTAAGAGATCAGAGATCACGAAGATAAATGAGAGTCAGTGTGCACATACGCAAAGACAATGTCGGACTCCGTAGTTTTCTCTACGGATATTTTCGCCAAATATGATTGGTGATGAGATGTACAGCCGTATGTCTTCATTCAACCGCTGGTTATCAAGATGGTGTCCAGATAATAACGTGGGCTTTATAAATCATTGGCAAACTTTTGAGGGGAAAACTGGTCTGATGGGGAGAGACTGCATACAACCAACCTGGGATGGTGCGGCGATCATCTCTAGAAATATGGATGACTTTATCAAAAAATTATGACCACCCAGAGTTGGGACCAGGAAGCAGAGTTGCAGTCCTACATGCTTCTCTGTGCTTCCACCAGAGCAGCCACCTACCCTACAAATCAGAACAATTGAAACTACTCGACCCCCTAGGCATATGAAACTAAGGGTTCGAGGAGTTGTGCATAAAAACTTGGCACAGATCAAAACCAATGCAGTAGTGCCACAAAACAAAATTATTGAATGTGGACTTCTTAACATTAGATCTTTACCCTATAAAGGTGTATTGGTAAATGAAATCATATCAGACAATCATCTTGATATACTTAGTCTTACCTAAACATGGCTGGGTGAGCAAGAATAAGTCTGTCTAAATACAGCCACCCCACCAAGTCACACAAATGCTCATATTCCTCAAGACACCGGCCAGATTGGAGGTGGAGTTGCTGCCATCTTCAACTCAAGCTTAACAGTCAGCCCCAGACCCAGGCTGACTTACAAAACGTTTGAAAGTCTGGTTCTCAATCTTTCACACCCAAGCTCGAAATCATTACAGCCTTTATTATGTGTTACAGTCTACCGCCCTTCTGGGGCGTACACTGAATCGGAATTCTCAGAGCTTCTATCACGTCTAATAGACTCTGATTGAATCATTTTGGCTGCCGACATGAACATCCACGTGGATGTAGTAACCGATAGCCTCGGTAAAGTGTTTATTAGGTTAATTGAGTCAATCGGTTTCTCTCAGTGTGTAGATAAACCTACCCACAAGTTCAACCATACCCTCGACCTTGTTTTGGTCTATGGTATTGAAATTGAACATCTCATAGTTTTCCCATATAATGAGAACCTTTCCGACCACTATTTAATAACTTTTGATTTTACATTAATTGATTACTCACCATTGGACAAAAATGTCTTTGGTAGAAATCTATCCGATAGTGCTGTGGGCAAATTTAAGGAAGCAATACCATCAGCCATCAACTCAGTATATTCCAACACAATTGAAGATCTCTATACCTTTAGAAAGAGGGTAATAAAGCAACAGAGGCTAGCCCCATGGTATAACTTTGGAACTAAAAATCTCAAGCGAACGTCACGTAAGCTTGAAAGGATATGGCGTTCAACCAAACAGAAATAATCCTGTATAGCCTGGCAGAACAGCCTTAAAATATATAGGAAGGCTCTCTGCAATGCCAGAGCCACCTATTATTCATCCTTAACTCTTTGACTGCGGACGACGCGATAACGCGTCAAGTGCTACTTTGTCCAGTTGGCCGTCGACGCGCTCGACGCGCTGGACGCGCGTTCATTGTTTAATCTCTGATTGCGCTATGCTGCTTAATATTCAATGTTATTCTCGAGTTCCACTTACTTCACGGACATCTGCATCCGGTTTCATGACCTGGATTCCGTTTCCGGTTTTTGATTCTTTTCCCCAGTCATTTTCGTCCAAAATAGGTAAATAAACGGTCTTTCACACGGTATGACGGACAAACGGACAGTTTCTCTTCTATAATCTATGGTCTGGGTGACGATCAGTCATCGCCGTCGTATATCACAACGTAATTTTCGCCGATCAAAACAATGGGGGGGACGTCACATCCGTTTTCATGTTTTTCCTTGTCTAATCTATGAAGAAGGGTGAGAGAGACCCAACGACATGATCAAAGCTGTCATGTGCTGCGCTCTAGTGGCGGATTTGTGCTGGGTCTTTACATTATGTGTCCTTAAATTATTTTCATGAGAAAAATTCAAAATAAAAAAACACGAAAATTGCTGGCACTGGGGGAGTACTTTATGAAAATACTCTGGCAGTCAAAGAGTTAATAGAGGAAAACAAAAACAACCATAGGTTCCTTTTTGACACTCTAGCCAAGTTGACAGAAAGTCATGACTCTACTGATCCACGTACTCCTATATCCCTTAGCATGATTTCATGATTTTTTTCAATGGTAAAATCAATACTATCAGAGATAGTATTGATAACCTACTACTCTCAGCCCCTACTGGACCACCCTCGGATGTAGTATCCTCAGAAGTGGCTGTACGACATAGTGTATATTTGGACAGTTCCTCTCCGGTCAAGCTCTCCGAATTTACTTTAATGATCACATCTTCCAAACCAACGACCTGTCTCTTGGATCCAGTCCCAACTAGATTACTTAAAGAGGTCCTGACCCCGGTTGGTGCATCCCTACTCGATATGATCAATATGTCTCTGGTGACGGGCTACGTACCAAAGTCCTTTACAGTTTTTCACAATTGTTAACACACAAAAAGCGAACATTTTGCACAATTTGCACACCCTTCACTTCATGTACTAATCGCTCGACCCAATTTGGCACTACTTCACACTCCCTTATCTGCATTAGACTCTGACTTTCCTTCTTTGCACTCTGATGTCAATTACATTATCACCTTGTTGTCCAAACACTACACACAATGTTCAGTTGTTGCACACACTTCTCACGTAAAATCTCAAAGCATCAATCTACAACACACCTTGTTGTCCAAACACTACACACTGTTCAGTTGTTGCACACACTTCTCACGTAAAATCTCAAAGCATCAACCTACAACACACAAATATTCAAATCTCTAAACATTCAGGTCTGGTTAGCAATTTGCACCACCGGGCTGCTCCAGTGCATGAGTGGTTCCAGGACCACCCACTTTCCCCCATTTTTCCGTTCTGTACCTTCCACCTTATTCTCCTTTCCTGAATCCCCATTGAGGAGTTATTTTCAGCTTGGAGGTGGAAGGTGAACGGAACACAGAGAGCCGGGTCCCACTGCTCCAGGCCATGGAGGAGGCTTGTGGCGACGTCACTGTTAGGGTGTGAATCTTCTGCTATCTCACAATTCGATTCCAATTCTTGGTGTCACGATTCCGATTTTCTTCAGATTTTTTCAAAACAAACGATTCTCGATTAATTTTTCTTTTTCGATTCTGAATCGTCCGACATGAGAATCACGATTTGTTTTCGAAACGATTTTTTCCTGCAGCCCTAGTCATTGTTGAGGCCTGTTGAGGCCTGTCAGGGCTTCATGCGCCACTCGAGGCGTTTCTTCCAACGCTGCTTGGACAGGGAGAACATTGCCTGTGATGTGGATGAGGCCCTCTGGCCAGACATGAACCGGAGGCATGATGCCTAAATCATGTAGAGAAATACAACTTTTTTGGCTGCATATTTGTGTTTTGTTTTGTGTTTGACAATGAAAAAAGTTGGCCTACACTGAGTCATTAAAAAAAAAAGGAGAAATGGCTCATTCTCCAGAGTCATTGTCATTCATATAGTGTGTTCCATTTATATGATTGTGTTTTCAATTTTGCCCTGCAGCGTGCTGTAAATGCTTGGTAGTATGCAGCACATGCTTAGTTGTGTGTACTGTAATGAATGGTATGTGTGTGTGATTTGAAAATATGGCTGTGTGTACCAAATGAAAACACAAGTTCCATTTTGTGAACAGTTAAGATATTTGATGGCAAAGAGTCATCTTGCAAAGGGAGTCTAGGTTTAGCATTTTGTGTGTGAGGTTTTCAGTTTTGTGTGTGCAGTTTTGAGAGAGCCGTTATTGTTTTGAGAACAATTGTTGTTAACAATCGTGAAAAACTGTATGGTAGCTGTCATCAAACCTCCTCAAGAAGCCTACTCTCGACTCAGGCATTTTGGCTAACTATAGACCTATATGGAACCTTCCATTTCTCTCTAAAATCCTTGAGAAAGCAGTCGCCAAGCAGTTATGTGACTTTGTACATATAGTCAGGGGATATTAGCAGAATATTTTCCAATCTTGGAATAAATTCCTTACCAAAAAAAATCTTCGCCAATGTGTTTGTAAAGGTGTCTAGTAACACATCTCACAAAGACTGAAATGCAGTCCCCCTAGGAGAATTTTTGACAGCTCCTTAAAGTTGGGGTACCCACCATAACCTTGGTTAAAAAAAAATCAAAACAAAAAAATCAAAATTTAATTCTGTTTTAAGTAGCATGTGAGGTGTCAAACTAGGGTGTTTTTATGATTCTGAATCCATTGCAAGCATTTGTTTTGCACCAAAACCACTCCTTGGGCTAAAAACGGCCATAGCCATCCTTTTCCAGGTATACTTTTTGTGTAAAAAGCCCATTGAGATAGGGACGTTTTTAGCCCAAGGAGTGGTTTTGGTGCAAAACAAATGCTTGCAATGGATTCAGAATCATAATAACACCCTAGTTTGACACCTCACATGCTACTTAAAACAGAATTAAATTTAGATTTTTTGGGGGATTTTTTTTTAACCAAGGTTATGGTGGGTACCCCAACTTTAAGGAGCTGTCAAAAATTCTCCTAGGGGGACTGCATTTCAGTCTTTGTGAGATGTGTTACTAGACACCTTTACAAACACATTGGTGAAGATTTTTTTTGGTAAGGAATTTATTCCAAGATGTTTTTAATATCCCCTGACTAATAACAACAAGCTATTTGAAGCTTTTCAGTCAGGATTCAGAGCACACCATAGCACTGAGACGGCATTGGTGAAAGTTACAAATGACCTCTTGATTGCATCAGATAACAATCTTCTCTCTGTACTGGTTTTGTTGGACCTCAGTGCTGCATTTGATACTATTGATCACCATATTTTGTTGCAGAGACTAGAGCATTTGGTTGGCATTAAGGGTGCTGCATTGAACTGGTTTGAGTCTTATCTGTCTGACAGATTTCAGTTTGTAAGCGTTAACGATACGCCTTCATTACGTAAAAAGGTTAAATACGGAGTACCACAAGGCTCTGTACTTGGACCAATACTATTTACTCTATATATGCTTCCTTTAGGTGAGATTATTAGGAAACACTCTATACATTTCCACTGCAGATGATACACAATTATATCTATCGATGAAGCCAGATGAAACAGATCAACTGGCTAAACTTCAAGCATGTCTTATAGACATCAAGAGTTGGATGACCCGTAATTACCTACTCCTCAACTCGGACAAAACTGAAGTTATTGTACTTGGCCCTAAGCACCTCAGAGATAAACTAGCCGATAAGAATTTTAACCTAGATGGTATTACCTTGACCTCCAGGGCCACTATAAAGAATCTGGGAGTCACGTTTGACCAAGATATGTCCTTTCAGTCCCACATAAAACAAATTTCAAGAACTGCCTTTTTTTCACCTGCGTAATATTGCAAGTTAGGCACATTCTGTCCAAAAATAATGCAGAAAAACGTGTTCACGCATTTGTTACTTCTAGGCTGGACTATTGCAACGCTTTATTATCAGGCTGCCCAAGTAAGTCCCTAAATACAGAGTAAGTCCCCGGTTAAATACAGAATAGAGTTTAAAGTTCTCCTTCTCACATACAAGGCTCTCAATGGACAGGCACCAGTGTATCTCAAAGAACTCATCGAGCCTTATAAACCAGCCAGAACACCATTGCGTCCACAGTATGAAAAAATGCTTACGGCTCCATAAACCCCAAAACATCTAGAACAGGAGGCAGAGCATTTAAGTTTCAGGCACCTCAGCTGTGGAACCTTCTCCCAGTCTCAGTCCGTGAAGCAGACACACTCTGTATATTTAAGAATAGATTAAACCTTTCTCTATGATAAAGCCTATAGCCGAAGTTTATAGACTCAGTCACCCTATAGTCATCCTCTCTCCCCTCTCCCTCCCCACCTCCCCCCCTCTCTCCTCTCGTCCTCTCTCTTTTGTCCTCCCTTTTGGTTGTGTGGGTTTGTGTCCCACTGGTACAATCGTAATTAACACTGTACGGATTCACGCTCTAGTAAGGCCTGCCACTAATTCGACACCCCAGAGTTTCTTTTATCTCCCACGTCGCAGTTCCATGGACTGTCATACGGACCCCCAGCTGCGGCTCAAGACTGTGACTGTGGACCGGGCCTCTCCAAGGAGTACGACCGTGGATTTCTAGTACATTACACTATACCACTACACTATACTGTATAATATCTTAACATTCTTATATTATACCATTATATCGTCGGTGTCCAGCAGGGACAAGCTAACTCCATTTTCAGTTTTTTTTTTTTTTTTTTTTCATAAATCAACACTATTGAACGCTATTGATGGATAGGTAAATGCAACTGTGGTAGTCATTGTTAGTGCAGTAGGCTACAGATTTGATAGGCTACAGATTCTATTTTTCATGAATGTATTTTTTATTTATATGCCATTTATGCCATGATTGCTTTTGTTAAATACATGATTGAGTATTGAGGCAGAATTGTTTGTTGCACTCAGATCCATGGTTGTTTACAATGCATGTTAAAATAAAAGTTGTTTAAGTACAGCATGCAGCTTGATCTATACTTAGTATATGAGTATATGAGGATGGCGCTCACCATAAATAGCTGATCTCCAAGCTCACTATGCGTTGTGATGTGTTGTGAGCTTTGAGATCCATTGCCAGCTGTTCTTATCAATGATGGACAAAACCTCCTAACTCCACTTGAGCTGGATTTGGGTAAAGTGGTGATAATATAATGACACATGCAAGTATCTGATAATATATAAAGTCACAATACCAAGTTTACGTATAATCTACGTATAATGACAGTATGATAAGGTTGGCAAGGAATATCACTTCAAACACTAGCCATGCTTTGTATGGAGAATATAGGTTGCTGCCTTCAGGAAGGAGATACAGTGTTCCTACATACAATAAGGTCAAACTGAAGAGGTCCTTTGTCCATCAGACGACATTGAGGCTTAATCAGGAGTTGTAGGCTTGGGGTAGGCTGAGAGGTGGACATTGCTCTTGTCTTTGTATGTCTTTATGTATGTATTTTGTTTTGTTTTGTTTTCTTGTGTCATGTCAAATGTGTGTACTGTTTATTGTTTATTGTTGCATACATGGCTGCTGGGTCGCAAGACAAATTTCAGTGTGAACTGACAATAAAGTATTATCGTATCGTATCGTATCGTATTGATGAGGCAGTATTGCTTTGTTTTAAAAATATAAGGTTTTCTTCATTTTCGGAAAAAAATATATTTTGTTTTTCATTTCCTGAACAATTACCATTTTGGATTTAGCTGGTTCCTGCCGGACAGCAGAGATATACTGTATACACATTATTGTTGTACTATATTATATCATCATATACTATCTTACACTATTATATTTGCTACTGTTACTACGTGTATCTCTTTCTGTCTCTCCTCTGTCTCTCCGTCTTTCTCTCTTCTTTCCCCCCGACACGGTCGAGGCAGAAGGCCCCCACCCTAGAGCCTAGGGTCTGCTAGCTCTGACGGAACCTCTCCCTCCGCTGTATAGCTCCGAGATGAGGTTCCTCGTTTCCCGGTGCCGTTTGAGCAGGACATTGTCACACATTATCCACATGTTTCTTACCCCTTTCTGCACATCGTATCCAAAAAGTAAAGGTTTTCTGAAACGCTCACAGATATTTTAAGTTCTAGCTGGCAATAAAATCTATCCAACGAGTTGAACACATGTTGTCCTCAGCCGGTTACATGTTTTTAAGACATTGCGCAAGAGTTGCGCCCGTAGAGATAACATTACTGATTCCCCTACTGGTCAAATGTTGAATTGTATCTTCTAATGCGAAATATTATGGAACCGGCTGAAGAGAGAGGGCGAATTAAATACTTTTTTCAACTCGTTGGATAGATTTTATTGCCAGCTAGAACTTAAAACATCTGTGAGCGTTTCAGAAAACCTTTACTTTTTGGATACGATGTGCAGAAAGGGGTAAGAAACATGTGCGACAATGTCCTGCTCAAATTTATCATATCGGAAATATAGGACCTCATCTCGGAGCTACATAGCGGAGGGAGAGGTTCTAAATTGGGCTAAGGGTCTGCCTGACGTTTCTTCCAGTTAAGGGGGAGTTTTTCGTTGTCACTGTCGCAAAATTGCTTGCTCAGGGTGGGACTGTCGGGTCTCTTCTCTACATGTAAAGTGTCTTGAGACAACTTGTTCTGATTTGACACTTTAATACAATTTAATTGAATTGAAATTACTATCAGAATTTAAAGCAATTTAACACTTATTTTAACAGAAGCAAATCACTTACCATACCTTTAAAAAAAAAAGATACCTACGGTATGTACCATAAGTATATTGTAATGCCAATACTTTTGTACTTTTACGTCAGTACTATTTTGAATACAGGCATTGTTCTTGTAAAAGAGTATTTCTACATTGTGGTATTGATACTTTTACTTTGATTGATTGACTGATTGATTGAATAATGTATTAGTAGTTTGCAAGAAAAAAGCACGGTGGCACAGATTTATACAAAACTAGAAAAAGTGCTAGTTATTATGGTCTCCTGGTGGCGCTATAATAGGCCAATGTGAAAAGGGTGCCATTTCTTCTTAGGCCTTTCACGGTAAGCAGGCACTGCATTCATGATTTGAGGCATTTTGTTCCAAAAATGTGGTTAGCTAAATTAGACCTGCTGGTGGCGCTATAACAGGCCAATGTGAAAAGGGTGGCATTTCTTCCACGGCCAAGTGGGAATCTACGTGGAAAATTTCACGGAAATCGCATGCTGCGTTCATGATTTGAGGCATTTTGTTCAAAAGGGACCAATCCTGCAAACTGTGGAAGCCAATCTTAGCCAATCAGGATGGAATATGGAAAATTGGACATATCTGTGTTGATCACACGACTATAGAGATACTTTGTAGAGATTTGCGTGTTTTTTGGACAAAATATGGAGGAGTAATATAAAAAAATTTTTTTTGCAAAAGTTGGCCTCATGGTGGCGCTATGACAGGCTGATCTGAAAAATGGGGGGGGGGCAGAGGTTCTGCTTTGGCATCCAGGGAGTGCGTGTGCGCAGTTTCACAGTGACCGTGCCAACGGTGGCGGAGATTAGCTGCTCACAGACAGAAGGACGGACGGACGGACGGACGGACGGACGGACGGACGGACGGACGGACGGGCAAAACATACTCTCTCGCCATGCCTTTCGGCCTGGTGGAGACAATAATGCTAAAAGGATTCAAACCCAGATAAGCTCTCAGGGCTTGTTTCCATTAAGGTCCTGTGTATTCAATTCATCTAGACAGTTAAAGACAAACGATAATATACAGTAATATGCTTTTAACCTAAGAAAAGATCTGAGTACTTTTTCCACCAGAGTTTACCAATAAAATAATAAAATATTTTCCATTCCAGTCATTGGTATGACTGGAATGGAATGGAATGATGGTATGGCATGGCATGGCATGGCATGGCATGGCATGGCATGGTATGGTACCGTATGGTATGGTATGATGTAACAGTAATATATTAGAAGTAGTAAATGGAGGCTATAGTAGCCTAGAGTGCTAGATTTCTATCTCAGAGGCTCTGTCACACACACACACACACACACACACACACACACACACACACACACACACACACACCCCCCTTACCTCTCAGTTTGGAGGCTTTGTCTTGTCTTGCCTTCTCTTCTCCTGCCAAAGCTGAGAGGACTGTGAGACAGTGATAGAAACATGTTCATCTTCACACATGTTTTAATGATAGTGTTAAGACAAAACGCAGGAATGGAGCTTTGACTTAGTGCTTGAAAATGCCAATGTTGCTAAAACATTAGCTAGTTATCTTCTGTTTCCAGTATAAATACAGTATGAGTTCTAGTCTTACTAGTTATCTTCTGTTTCCAGTATAAATACAGTATGAGTTCTAGTCTTACTAGTTATCTTCTGTTTCCAGTATAAATACAGTATGAGTTCTAGTCTTACTAGTTATCTTCTGTTTACAGTATAAATACAGTATGAGTTCTAGTCTTACTAGTTATCTTCTGTTTACAGTATAAATACAGTATGAGTTCTAGTCTTACTAGTTATCTTCTGGTTCCAGTATAAATACAGTATGAGTTCTAGTCTTACTAGTTATCTTCTGTTTACAGTATAAATACAGTATGAGTTCTAGTCTTACTAGTTATCCTCTGTTTCCAGTATAAATACAGTATGAGTTCTAGTCTTACTAGTTATCCTCTGTTTACAGTATAAATACAGTATGAGTTCTAGTCTTACTAGTTATCTTCTGTTTACAGTATAAATACAGTATGAGTTCTAGTCTTACTAGTTATCTTCTGTTTACAGTATAAATACAGTATGAGTTCTAGTCTTACTAGTTATCCTCTGTTTCCAGTATAAATACAGTATGAGTTCTAGTCTTACTAGTTATCCTCTGTTTACAGTATAAATACAGTATGAGTTCTAGTCTTACTAGTTATCTTCTGTTTACAGTATAAATACAGTATGAGTTCTAGTCTTACTAGTTATCTTCTGTTTACAGTATAAATACAGTATGAGTTCTAGTCTTACTAGTTATCCTCTGTTTACAGTATAAATACAGTATGAGTTCTAGTCTTACTAGTTATCTTCTGTTTACAGTATAAATACAGTATGAGTTCTAGTCTTACTAGTTATCTTCTGTTTACAGTATAAATACAGTATGAGTTCTAGTCTTACTAGTTATCTTCTGTTTCCAGTATAATATATAGTTAATGTTTTTTTTTGTTGACAATATGTCGATCTGTGAGCCCACATTCTAGACTGTAACGGACACATTAGATCTGACTTAAGATATGTTGAACCTTTATTTTATTTTTGTTATCACACAAACACACACACACACACACACACACACACACACACACACACACACACACACACACACACACACACACACACACACACACACACACACACACACACACACCTCTCAGTTCGGATTCTCTGTCTTGTCTTCCCTTCTCTTCTCCTGCCAAAGCTGAGCGGACTGTGAGACAGAGATAGGTCAGTGTGTGGAGACACTAGAATCATCTTCACAAATGTTAAAATGATACATAGATGAATGGATTGATCTTAATAGAGATTGTTAAAAACTAATGAGTTCTAGATGTATTAATTATCTTCTATTTCCAGTATAAATACAGTATGAGTTCTAGTCTTACTAGTTATCTTCTGTTTACAGTATAAATACAGTATGAGTTCTAGTCTTACTAGTTATCTTCTGTTTACAGTATAAATACAGTATGAGTTCTAGTCTTACTAGTTATCTTCTGGTTCCAGTATATATACAGCAGTACTGCTGCCACCAAGATGCTGATGATCACTGGAATAACAATCAAAGTCCTTCCTCTGCCTCCTGTTGTAGGAATGTCCCTCTCTGAAAGATATAATAATACTATCAATAACAATGCTGCTGCTGCTACTACTACTACTACTAATAATAATAATAATAATACTCAGTCTAAATAAATGAATTCTCCCACTTCCATCAATGGAAAAATAAAACATAGAGCTGGTGTTATGAATTCATCTTCATGCCTTGACATGTCACATTCAGTCAAAATAATGTCATAAAGTCAGTCACTTCATTGAGATGTTACAGGAGACAATAAGATCTACCAACACATTCCATCAAAGTGTCTTCTTCAATGGTCTACACACACACACACACACACACACACACACACACACACACACACACACACACACACACACACACACACACACACACACACACACACACACACACACACACACACACACACACACTAAAATACATACCTTTGTAAAGCAGGTTGAGTTCTGGACGACTCTGCTCCACACTGAACATGTTCCTCACTTCACAACAGAAGGTTTTAACGTTGTTCCCTTCCTCATCGTTGTAGATCCTTGTCTCCATAGAGTTGGGTCCAGTCCATTCCCCTGCATCGTACTTCCAGCGGTAGCTGACCACACCTGACTCTGTGACGTCTCCTGTACAGTGCAGGATGCAGCTGCTACAGTTAGAATCACAAGGTATCTTGATGGCCAGCGTTGGCTTTGGGACTTTCTCTGTGGAGGACACAGAATGAAGACATCTCAGAGTTACTGAAAGGAGACAATATTATCATGGATTAAGTCAGGTCTTGATCAACCCCGGCTGGGTCAGCTGGGCGAGGGTGTATGTTGGAAGACCCGAACCACCCGTTGACCCCAGACTACAACACTGATGATACGTCCCAGGTGCATCCATGTGATGTTTTTATGTTATAATCCTTCATTCTCTAATAAACGTATCAATACAATATAATAATAATAATAAGAAAACATCCTTCTATAAACCACTAATTCAATTCAAAGGGACAGGACAGAAAGGTATTGGTAATGTGTATATTATGATAGACTCATAATGACAGAATTCATACTTACTCATCTCTTTAACATTGTAAGTCTTGCTCTGAGCTCGACCGTTTATCTCCACAGAATAATGTCCAGTGTCTTCCATGCTCATATTGTTGATGACCAACCGTCCAGTTTCTTTCTCCAGTTCTGAGCGGTTTCTGAGTGTCCCGTAGTAATCCACATCAGGACCAAAACCCTGATCCCATTCAGCTGCTTTATTGGGACCATGTTTCCACAGGATGCCAGTGATGGCTTCAGGAACAGAGATGTTATCTGGAAGCAGGTGAAGGACTCCTTGTGGTGGAATGTATATCACATCCTGTTGGGCTGTGGGGAGAAACTTATTACAGTCAAGTTGAACAGTAAAAGCAGCCGGTACAATCTTTGTCACGTAGGCTTGTAGCCTACATGAATGACATATTATGATACCAATCACGTCGCCATGAATGGAATACGTTTGTATATTAATCTATTTAACCCATACCCAGCAGTGCACAAGCAGTCATGTAGGATATTCCCCGTGAGACTCGGACGGGCGGCAGTGATTCCGCCACGTTAATAAGAGATTGGAGCGTCGGGTTTATATCGTTAACCCAGCCAGGTTGTAGCTAGTCTTCAAAACTCTCTATGACATAACTCCATAACATAGGACAAGCTACTGTAAGTTTGTACACCTCACTGTCCATGAAAAGATCGTCGGGAGTCCCGAAAATGCGCTCGCAGAAGCGCTGTATATTTTGAAAATAGCAGATCTACAAGCTCACAACGCGTCGCGATGCGACCCGTTTTGGAGCTTAGATCTGCTATTTTAACATAGCCAATGCAACTGAATGACTGTTAAAGCAGTTTGTTTAAATTACTTTATAAAATGTTATATTTTCACAGGGATTATTTATTAGTGTAGATATACATTAAGGAGTGGATTATGTGTCCAGATGCCTGTCAGACAGTCAGACAATGTTGCTCCGCAGGTCTCGGATGGAATAAACGGGCGCAGCCAACGTCAACGATCTAGAAGCTCACAACACCTCACACTGCGAGGCATTGTGAACTTGTAGATCTGCTATTTTCCTCTTTCTCACGTAATATTTGACAATTTGGCCATTTTGGTATTAAAAAGGTCTTAAAAGTCCTTAAAGTGTAACTTTATAAATGTGCAGATACTCTGTATACACGTATACTGTATGTTGGTTTATTATCTGATGAGTGAGAAAACTATGTTACACATTATGCAAATCATCTGGGGACCCCCAACAATAATGTGGGGACCCCCCAGTTTGGGAACCCTTAGGCTCCAACGACATTACACTCTGTCTGAATTTGACTGACTACAGTTATTCTGGGTGTGTGGGGCAGAGGTTCTGCTCTGGCATCCAGGGAGTGTGTGTGCACAGTTTCGTTGCGAGCAAGCCAACGGTGCCGGAGATTAGCTGTACACAGACAGATAGAATGACACAGACACACACGGACACACGGACGGACGGACGGACGGACTGACGGACTGACAGGGGGTAAAACATACTCTCTCGCCATGCCTTTCGGCCTGGCGGAGACAATAAACAACTACACTTTAGAAACAAGACCAAATAAACAACTACAATTTAAAAACAAGACCAAATAAACAACTACAATTTAAAAACAAGACCAAATAAACAACAACATTTTAGAAACAAGACCAAATAAACAACTACACGTTAGAAACCAGACCAAATAAACAACTACACTTTAGAAACAAGACCAAATAAACAACTACACTTTAGAAACAAGACCAAATAAACAACTACACTTTAGAAACAAGACCAAACTAGAAAAAGTGCTCCTCGGAGCACAGGTCTCCGCCAGGTCAGGTACGTTATTGTGGCCTCCTGGTGGCGCTATAATAGGCCAATGTGAAAAGGGTGCTATTTGTTCAAGGGCTTTTCACTGCAATCGGACACTGCATTCATGATTTGAGGCATTTTGTTCCAAACATATGTTTGCAAAATTAGACCTGCTGGTGGCGCTATAACAGGCCAATGTGAAAAGGGTGGCATTTCTTCGTCGGCCTAATAGAAATGTGCGTGTGAAATTTCACGGAAATCGCAAGCTGCGTTCATGATTTGAGGCATTTTGTTCAAAACGGAACAATCCTGCAAACTTTGGAAGCCAATCTTAGGCAATCAGGATGGAATATGGGAAATCGGATAAATCCGTGTTGATCACATGACTATAGAGATACTGTGTACCGATTTGTGTGATGTTTGGACAAAATCTGTAGGAGTAGTATCAATAAATGTGTTTTGCACATATCGGCCTCCTGGTGGCGCTATAACAGGCCAATCTGAAAAATTTGGGCCAGAGGTTCTGAGTTGGCATCCAGGGAGTGTGCGTGCACAGTTTCGCAGCGGCCGGGCCAACGGTGCCAGAGATTAGCTGCTAACGGACGGACAGGACGGACACACGGACGGACGGACGGACGGACGGACGGACGGACGGACGGACGGACGGACGGACGGACGGACGGACGGACAGGGGGTAAAACATACTCTCTCGCCATGCCTTTCGGCCTGGCGGAGACAATAAACAACTACACTTTAGAAACAAGACCAAATAAACAACTACACTTTAGAAACAAGACCAAATAAACAACTACACTTTAGAAACAAGACCAAATAAACAACTACACTTTAGAAACAAGACCAAATAAACAACTACACTTTAGATACAAGACCAAATAAACAACTACACTTTAGAAACAAGACCAAATAAACAACTACACTTTAGAAACAAGACCAAATAAACAACTGCACTTTAGAAACCAGACCAAACAAACATCTACACTTTAGAAACAAGACCAAATAAACAACTACACTTTAGAAACAAGACCAAATAAACAACTACACTTTAGAAACAAGACCAAATAAACAACTACACTTTAGAAACAAGACCAAATAAACAACTACACTTTAGAAACAAGACCAAATAAACATCTACACTTTAGAAACAAGACCAAACAAACCCATCTACACTTTAGAAACAAGACCAAATAAACAACTACACTTTAGAAACAAGACCAAATAAACAACTACACTTTAGAAACATGACCAAATAAACAACTATACTTTAGAAACATGACCAAATAAACATCTACACTTTAGAAACAAGACCAAATAAACAACTACACTTTAGAAACAAGACCAAATAAACAACTACACTTTAGAAACAAGACCAAATAAACAACTACACTTTAGAAACAAGGCCAAATAAACAACTACACTTTAGAAACAAGACCAAATAAACAACTACACTTTAGAAACCAGACCAAACAAACATCTACACTTTAGAAACAAGACCAAATAAACAACTACACTTTAGAAACAAGACCAAATAAACAACTACACTTTAGAAACAAGACCAAATAAACAACTACACTTTAGAAACAAGACCAAATAAACAACTACACTTTAGAAACAAGACCAAATAAACAACTACACTTTAGAAACAAGACCAAATAAACAACTACACTTTAGAAACAAGACCAAATAAACAACTGCACTTTAAAAACAAGACCAAATAAACAACTACACTTTAGAAACAAGACCAAATAAACAACTAAACTTTAGAAACAAGACCAAATAAACAACTACACTTTAGAAACAAGACCAAATAAACAACTACACTTTAGAAACAAGACCAAATAAACAATTACACTTTAGAAACAAGCCCAAATACAACTACACTTTATAAACAAGCCCAAATAAACAACTACACTTTATAAACAGGACCAAATAAACAACTACACTTTATAAACAAGACCAAATAAACATCTACACTTTATAAACAAGACCAAATAAACAACTACACTTTATAAACAAAACCAAATAAACAACTACACTTTAGAAACAAGACCAAATAAACAACTACACTTTAGAAACAAGACCAAATAAACAACTACACTTTAGAAACAAGACCAAATAAACAACTACACTTTAGAAACAAGACTAAATAAACAACTACACTTTAGAAACAAGACCAAATAAACAACTACACTTTAAAAAAAAGACCAAATAAACAACAACATTTTAGAAACAAGACCAAATAAACAACTACACTTTATAAACAAGACCAAATAAACAACTACACTTTAGAAACAAGACCAAATAAACAACTACACTTTAGAAACATGACCAAATAAACAACTATACTTTAGAAACAAGACCAAATAAACATCTACACTTTAGAAACAAGACCAAATAAACAACTACACTTTAGAAACAAGCCCAAATACAACTAAACTTTATAAACAAGCCTAAATAAACAACTACACTTTAGAAACAAGCCCAAATAAACAACTACACTTTATAAACAAGACCAAATAAACAACTACACTTTATAAACAAGACCAAATAAACAACTACACTTTATAAACAAGACCAAATAAACAACTACACTTTATAAACAAGCCTAAATACAACTACACTTTATAAACAAGACCAAATAAACAACTACACTTTATAAACAAGCCTAAATAAACAACTACACTTTAGAAACAAGACCAAATAAACAACTACACTTTAGAAACAAGACCAAATAAACAACTACACTTTAGAAACAAGACCAAATAAACAACTGCACTTTAGAAACAAGACCAAATAAACAACTACACTTTAGAAACAAGACCAAATAAACATCTACACTTTAGAAACAAGCCCAAATAAACAACTACACTTTAGAAACAAGCCCAAATAAACATCTACACTGTATAAACAAGCCCAAATAAACAACTAAACTTTATAAACAAGACCAAATAAACATCTACACTTTATAAACAAGACCAAATAAATGACTACACTTTAGAAACAAGACCAAATAAATGACTACACTTTATAAACAAGACCAAATAAACATCTAAACTTTATAAACAAGCCCAAATAAGCAACTATACTTTAGAAACAAGCCTACATAAACAACTACACTTTATAAACAAGACCAAATAAACATCTACACTTTATAAACAAGACCAAATAAACATCTACACTTTATAAACAAGACCAAATAAATGACTATACTTTATAAACAAGACCAAATAAACATCTACACTTTATAAACAAGACCAAATAAACATCTACACTTTATAAACAAGACCAAATAAACAACTACACTTTATAAACAAGACCAAATAAACATCTACACTTTATAAACCAGACCAAATAAATGACTACACTTTAGAAACAAGACCAAATAAACAACTACACTTTATAAACAAGACCAAATAAACAACTGCACTTTATAAACAAGACCAAATAAACAACTACAATTTAGAAATAAGACCAAATAAACAACTACACTTTAGAAACAAGACCAAATAAACATCTACACTTTATAAACAAGACCAAATAAATGACTATACTTTATAAACAAGACCAAATAAACATCTACACTTTATAAACAAGACCAAATAAACAACTGCACTTTATAAACAAGACCAAATAAACAACTACACTTTAGAAATAAGACCAAATAAACAACTACACTTTAGAAACAAGACCAAATAAACAACTACACTTTAGAAACAAGACCAAATAAACAACTACACTTTAGAAACAAGACCAAATAAACAACCGCACTTTAGAAACAAGACCAAATAAACAACTACACTTTAGAAACAATCCCAAATACAACTACACTTTAGAAACAAGACCAAATAAACAACTACACTTTAGAAACAAGACCAAATAAACAACTACACTTTAGAAACAAGACCAAATAAACAACTACACTTTAGAAACAAGACCAAATAAACAACTACACTTTAGAAACAAGACCAAATAAACAACTGCACTTTAGAAACAAGACCAAATAAACAACTACACTTTATAAACAAGACCAAATAAACAACTACACTTTATAAACAAGACCAAATAAACAACTACACTTTATAAACAAGACCAAATAAACAACTACACTTTATAAACAAGACCAAATAAACAACTACACTTTAGAAACATGACCAAATAAACTACACTTTAGAAACAAGACCAAATAAACAACTACACTTTAGAAATAAGACCAAATAAACAACTACACTTTAGAAACAAGACCAAATAAACATCTACACTTTATAAACAAGACCAAATAAATGACTATACTTTATAAACAAGACCAAATAAACATCTACACTTTATAAACCAGATCAAATAAAAATGACTACACTTTAGAAACAAGACCAAATAAACAACTACACTTTATAAACAAGACCAAATAAACAACTGCACTTTATAAACAAGACCAAATAAACAACTACACTTTAGAAATAAGACCAAATAAACAACTACACTTTAGAAACAAGACCAAATAAACAACTACACTTTAGAAACAAGACCAAATAAACAACTACACTTTAGAAACAAGACCAAATAAACAACCGCACTTTAGAAACAAGACCAAATAAACAACTACACTTTAGAAACAAGCCCAAATACAACTACACTTTAGAAACAAGACCAAATAAACAACTACACTTTAGAAACAAGACCAAATAAACAACTACACTTTAGAAACAAGACCAAATAAACAACTACACTTTAGAAACAAGACCAAATAAACAACTGCACTTTAGAAACAAGACCAAATAAACAACTACACTTTATAAACAAGACCAAATAAACAACTACACTTTATAAACAAGACCAAATAAACAACTACACTTTATAAACAAGACCAAATAAACAACTACACTTTATAAACAAGACCAAATAAACAACTACACTTTAGAAACATGACCAAATAAACAACTACACTTTAGAAACAAGACCAAATAAACAACTAAACTTTAGAAACAAGACCAAATAAACAACTACACTTTAGAAACAAGACCAAATAAACAACTACACTTTAGAAACAAGACCAAATAAACAACTAAACTTTAGAAACAAGACCAAATAAACAACTACACTTTAGAAACAAGACCAAATAAACATCTACACTTTAGAAACAAGACCAAATAAACAACTACACTTTATAAACAAGACCAAATAAACAACTACACTTTAGAAACATGACCAAATAAACAACTACACTTTAGAAACAAGACCAAATAAACAACTAAACTTTAGAAACAAGACCAAATAAACAACTACACTTTATAAACACAACCAAATAAACAACTAGACTTTATAAACACAACCAAATAAACAACTAAACTTTAGAAACAAGACCAAATAAACAACTACACTTTAGAAACAAGACCAAATAAACAACTACACTTTAGAAACAAGACCAAATAAACAACTACACTTTAGAAACAAGACCAAATAAACAACTACACTTTATAAACAAGACCAAATAAACAACTACACTTTAGAAACAAGACCAAATAAACAGGCATTAGGCATTTATCAGACGCTCATAATCCAGATTGATTTACAGTAAGCAAGGTAAATACAAGGTAATACATCAAATGCATATACATAGTAATCTAGGATCATAGGTAAACCAAGAACCTATCATCAATCTAAACTGTAAAATATAAAAAAATCTATAATCTGTACATTGAAACTATACACACAATAGGATGCCAGGTGTGACCTGGCATATGTCTACATAACATGCCATCTAAATTATAATTTAGCTTTGCATAAACCTGGAAGGTCGTCAAGTGCAACAACTACACTTTAGATACCAGCCCCCAAAAAATTAAACTCACCATAGAGCACCGAAGTCGGGCGTCACTGCCACTAGAGGGCGCTGTTCCACTGATTCGTGGCTTTATTTTTTTGTGTTGAAATCCCCATTTGGGAATCTTAGATCACGTCATGTAAGAACTGTGTTCCAAACATAAACACACCACCCTGGCGTTTTTGTCAGGGGGGTGGGGCTCTGCATCGTTTATGATATTCATTTATATTTGATACAGCCTGTTTCTGGCGAAAATTGAATTAATTCTGTCTTAAAAGTCTGAAGAACTACTACTTCCGGGTACACACAGCAGCCACATTCATGGGAAATGTAGTCTTTGGGTTGTTTGACTCGTTGCTAGTGTTTATATTGTGTTACTCTTTGGGTAAATGTGTACATTTCCACCTTCAGTCGATGCTTCATATCCATATGAGTAAAAACGCCGGGGTGGTGTGTTTATTTTTGGAACACAGTTCTTATATGAGGCGATCTAAGATTCCCCTATGAGGATATCAACACAACAAGTAAAGCCACAAACCAGCGGAACAGCGCCCTCTACTGGCAGTGACGTCAGGACTTCGGTGCTCCATTACCAATATTTACAAGCCACTATACGGGAAAAAAACAGGCAAAAGTGAAAAGTCGCTGATAATAAACAGACTTGGCAACACTGAAGACTGGACACCCAAAGTGCCCACTGCTCTGGGAAAAAAGGGCCCAGATTTTCCCCAGGGCCCAGCCTTCCTGTATCCATTATTATTACAGCATTATCTTATGTGTACACTTACTGTAGGACTAAACTAAATATACACAGCCCCTCCCTTCCCTAGAACTATGCTGCAGTACATCATTGTAATACGCTGCATAACGTACTGTAGGCCAGGGGTTCCCAAACTGGGGGTTGGGACCCCCATGGGGGTCCCCAAATTATTTGGGGGGGGTCCCCAGATGATTATCTTAATGTACAACCACTCATCAGATAATAAACCAACAGACAGTATAAGTGTATAGAGGCTATCTGCACATTTATAAAGTTACCCTTTAAGGACTTTTAAGACCTTTTTTATACCAAATTGACAAATATTACGAAAGATATTAAGAAAGAGGCAAACATTTTGAAAATAGCAGATCTACAAGCTCACAACGCCTCGCAGTGCGAGGCGTTGTGAGCTTGTAGATCTGCTATTTTCATAATGTTTCTCTGTGGAACCGAGTCAAACTAATGCCTCAACTCCTACAATTCCAAGTGCTTTGTCAGGGTGGGGGGTACCCAGTTCAATTATGATTATTTTAGGGGGTCCCCAGTTCAATTATGATTATTTTAGGGGGTCCCCAGTTCAATTATGATTATTTTAGGGGGTCCCCAGTTCAAATGTGATTACTTTGGGGGGTCGCGGTCTGAAAAGTTTGGGAACCCAATTGCTGTAGGCCGAGGGTTCCCAAACCTTTCAGGCTGTGACCCCCCAAAATAATATTTTAACTGGGGACCCCCCACCCTGACAAGCAGGGGGGGGGGGAATTGCAGGCATTGCATTTATTTTGACTCGGTTCCACAGCTAAACAATGTGAAAATTGCAGATCTACAAGCTCACAACACCTCACACTGCGAGGCATTGTGAACTTGTAGATCTGCTATTTTCCTCTTTCTCACGTAACGTGATCAATAGTTCATATTCATTGTTGGACTTGTTCAGAATTAGTCATGGTTCTCATGACGCTCGTCTGTCACAAGCGTCATGGAACCACTTGGTCCTGGTTTAAGAATTGTTTACATTCACAACTCTTACATCTACATAAACGTTCACATTTCAAATATAAAGTGTTGACCCCACGGCCACGGATGTTACAAGTTGAGCCGACAAAGGTCTAAGTACCCATATCTTCTGTATTGTTCAATAAAAAGCTTTTTAATCCGATCACCGGCCATTTTCTCCAATGCTTTCAACCATGCGACACTACTGGTTGGGACGTGTATTGCACTCTGATACGTTACAATTTTTTTTTAGAAAATGGACACCGATCGGATTCAAATGCTTTTTATTGAATAATACGGAAGATACGGGTACTTAGATCCAGGCGTTTTAACTTGTAACATCCGTGGCATGAGGGTCAGCACTTTATATTTGAAATCTGAACGTTTATGTACATGTGAGAGTTGTAAATACATACAAAATCGCAAACAGGAACAAGTGGTTCCATGACGCTTGTGACAGACGAGCGTCATGTGAACCATGGCTAATATTGTCGCTGTGTCTCCATATTTCAACTTTTTTGTTTCATTGAATGCCCTGCAATTCATCATACTACAGTGTCTCACAAAGATAGCAAAATGCGACTAAATAATATTACATTGATCCATTGGGACGAACACATAATCCCCCATTTCCTAAACAGTTTAGGACAGACGTTTCTGACGTTCAGTGGTGGAAAGTAACAAGTACATTTACTTAAGTACTGTACTTAAGTAACATTTTTAGGTATTTGTACTTTACTTGAGTATTTCCAATTTCCCATACTTTTACTTCTACTCCACTACATCTCAGAGGCAAATATTGTACTTTTACTCCACTACAATTATTTGAAAACTTTAGTTACTAGTTACTTTTCAGATATAAATTATGAAAAAATACATTAACCACTTCAGCCCTATTTTATACCTAGGCTATTTGAAAATAGCAGATCTACAAGCTCACGCGTTGTGAGCTTGTAGATCTGCTATTTTCAAATATTTTAGTACTTTTACTTTTGGTACTTTAAGTACATTTTGATGCCAATACTTTTGTACTTTTACTCAAGTACATTTTTAATTCTGGACTTTTACTTGTAACAGAGTATTTTTATATTGCAGTATTGGTACTTTTACTTAAGTAAAGAATTTGAGTACTTTTTCCACCACTGCTGACGTTTCTGTTTACATTTAGGACGTTTCTGTCGGTTTTAGCCCGACAGTGAGATAGATGTGTAATCTAAAGTAAACTTTGTACCAACCTGTCACAGATGTGTTGTAACAACAGCTGGTCCATAACATGTAGAGATAAATCACCATCCATGACTTCAGAGTCCACAGAGTGACTTGGAAGTAACGATAAGAGACAGAGTGAGCCGCCATCTTGTCTCGTTGTTCCTCCTGAAGAGTTCAGATTAAACTTTGTTTTGACATGAAAACACAATTTACTTTCGATTTCATCTGTGACCTATTACACTGTTGAGCCAGCAGATGTCGCTGTAGCCTCACAAAACCAGGCTTTCCAACAACAGCGGAGGTTTTCGTTCCAAACTGACCAGTGAGATCCGGTCTAGAGCCCGCCTTCCGTATCTGGTGATTTGTACATACACATTGCACGCACGCACCGCTTCCGTATCCGGTTTTAGACCCAGACCGGATCAGTGACCTGCAAGCTGAACTGATCCCAGTCTAGTCGCTGTGACTGACTGTTGTGTGCGTTCTTCAAAGCAATGTTTTAAAAAATAATATATATATATATATATATATATATATATATATAAAATATATATATATATATATATATATATATATATATAAATATTATATAGTATAGTATAATATAATATAATATAATATAATATAATATATTGTAACACACTTTGGATAAATTAAACTTAGCATTAGTGCACTATAATGAAGGTGGAGACTCGTCTTGTTGACTGATTCCACAGCAGACCAAACTGTTCTTCTAATGGATTCTACAACTTCATTTAGTCAAATAAAACACTGTATGTGTGGATTTTTATGCTTATTAAATGTGCAGAAATGTTCTGCAACACTTTAAAATAAACACATAAAACACAACTAGTAAAAGACTGAGTGACACCCGGAACCACTTGGAGGAGCACATTTTCTACACGGCTGCATTTCACTGACGGACTCACAAAGCCTGGAGCCAAGCCCCCAGAGTTGCTGAGAAACATTGAAGCTGCCACCCCAGTGGCCAAAGCTGGAACTGCAGGCGGGGAGAAATACATGCACGCGCAAAACATGCTGAGAGATATTTATATATATACATATAAATATGTAAACATATTATACATAAACACATATGCATTTACTTATACATAGGCATCTCGAGTGTATTTAATAAATATATCGCGTTCAATCCTTGACACACGGGCTGCCGTAGAACGCAAAAAGGACACTAGTGCGCATGCTCATAACTCTATGGAGGTACAAAATCAAACCAATAATTCTACTTCCGGCAGGTTTCCGGGTGCTTCAAAACGCCACTGAGCACATTCATTGAAATGATAGCTGGGGGCGGGGCAATCCTCTAGTTATATTATACCTCTATGCCTGGAGCCGGCAAAACATAAACAAATGGGAGCGCACTGCGAGTACGAGGGTGCGGCTGGGCGCAGCGAGTAGCCTACGAGCGTGCGGCTTCTCGCCCCCCTCACCCACTGTGTTGTGTATTGAGCTATGTGGGCACCCGTACTGTGGAGGAACCGGAAGTGACGAGGTCACATGATATACCGGTGTCTGTATGCTAGGCTATTACTATGCTACCTAAGAGACAGTAAATGATTGACTCATTGATATATAAACCTGGTCTTCCTGTGTTGAGTTCTTTTACATCAAAAGACATACATTACATGGTGTCAGAAGACAAACTGGAGAAAGACGGCGAGAATGGCACATTTCAAACCACCGCCGAATTTGAGTCTGGAGGGGAATCTCGCGGAGAATTGGAGGACGTGGCTGCAGCGCTATGAACTTTTCTGTGTTGCCAGTGGAGTAACAGAAAGGTCGGAAAGAGTGCAGTGCGCGACATTCCTTCATGTTGCGGGAGAAGAAGCAATCAAAGTGAGTAACACGTTTGCCTTCACGGATCCGGAGAGGAACAAGATTGCAGTATTAAAACAAAAATTCAAAGAATACTGTGAGCCTCGGAAGAACCTGCCGTACATAAGGCACATGTTTTTCACCCGGGCACAAGGTCCGTCAGAAACGATAGATGCCTATGTCACAGACCTGAAATATAAAGCAAGAGACTGTGAATTTGGCAACCTATGCAACTCACTGATACGTGACAGAATTGTCTGTGGGATACGTGATGATCAAGTGAGAGCCAGATTGCTCAGAGAGGCTGATCTCACGTTGGATAAAGCACTTGATGTGTGCCGTGCCAGTGAAATAACGTTCACTCAGATGAAAGCGTTACATGATGAAGTTGAAGTGCACAAAGTTAGCACAGCAAGGGCATACAAAAAAGGAGAAGGAAGCTTTAAAGAAAGCCCAATGTCCAGTGAAAAGAAAGTTGACTGTGACCGATGTGGCTATAAGCATGAACAAAGAAAGTGCCCAGCCTATGGACAGACGTGCAGGAAATGTGATAGGAAAAATCACTTTGCAAAAATGTGTCGTGCAAACAGTCAACCCAAAAATAGGAAAATGCATGTCGTGGAACAGACTCAGGACAGTGACAGCAGTGAAGAGGAAATGTTCATTGGAACAATTGAGATGAGAAGCATAAAAGCAATTGAAAATGCAAAAAGTGACCAAGACAGATGGTCTGAAGAGCTGTTGATAAACAAGAAGAGGGTCAAATTTCGAATTGACACTGGAGCTGACTGTAACGTCATGTCAGCCAAAACGTTTCACATGTTAGAAGTCAGTGGAAAGCTACATACATCCAGCTGCAAGTTAGTGGCATATTCAGGCCACAAGATGGAGCCTTTGGGCAGGACGTCAATCACATGTCAGTACAAGGGTCAAAAACACAAGATTGACTTTGAAATAATAGAGAGAGATGCTCCAGCCATCCTGGGAAGAGAATCAAGCACAAAGCTGAAGATGGTAAAAAGACTGTATAGCATGGAAAAAGAAGAAAAAATCCAAAAAGACTATGAACATCTCTTCTCTGGACTTGGCTGTTTACCAGGTGAGCACAGCATAAAGATAGACCCTGAAATAAGGCCTGTGATTCATGCACCTAGGAGGATCCCAGTTGCTCTGAGGGACAGAGTGATTGAACAGCTTCACAAAATGGAGCAGTCAGATGTGATCACAAGGCAATCTGAGCCAACACAGTGGGTGAACAGCATGGTGACAGTAGTCACGCCCAAGAAGATAAGGATCTGTATGGATCCTAAAGATCTGAACACAGCAATAAGAAGAGAGCACTATCCACTCCTCACAGTGGAGGAAGTGGTGTCACGCATGCCAAATGCAAAACATTTCTCTGTGTTAGATGCAAACCAAGGATTTTATCAAATAAAACTGGATGAAGAGAGCTCCAAGCTGTGCACATTTAACACACCCATTGGAAGATACCGTTTCAAGAGGCTTCCCTTTGGCATCTCATCAGCGAGTGAGGTGTTCCAGAGAGCTGTGGCCCAGATGATCGAGGGATTGGATGGTGTGGTCAACATCATTGATGATCTGCTGGTCTGGGGGGACACATTAGAGCAACATGACAAGAGACTGATAAAGCTGCTGCAGAGAGCAGATGAGAATGGCCTGAGGTTCAATAAAAGCAAGTGCAAGTTCAGGATGACAGAGGTCAAGTACATTGGCCATATACTCAGTGCAGACGGGCTGAAGCCTGATGGAGAGAAGATAAGAGCCATTGTCCAAATACCCCCACCTGCTGACAAGCCAGCCTTGATGAGATTCATGGGAATGATACAATATCTAGCCAAATTCATTCCTAATCTGTCTGAAATCTCTGCACCTCTAAGGCAGCTGCTGCAGGGAGAAACAGAATGGCACTGGGAGGAGCCTCAACAGCAGAGCTATGACAAACTGAAGCAGCTGATCACCGGAGCTCCCACTCTGAAATATTATGATGTCAACAAGGCTGTGACGCTGTCTGTGGATGCCAGCTCGGAGGGCATCGGGGCTGTGATACTGCAGGATGAACGACCTGTGGCATACGGCTCAAGGGCGCTCACAGATTGTCAACGCAGGTACGCTCAGATCGAAAAAGAGCTGCTGGCCATAGTGTACGGATGTGAGAAATTCCATCAATATGTATATGGCAGAGAGGTCCAGGTCGAAAGTGACCACAAGCCACTAGAAAGCATTTTCAAGAAGCCACTGCATCAGGCTCCCATGAGACTGCAGAGAATGCTGCTGCGCTTACAAAAGTACAACATTGCAGTGACATACAAGCCAGGAAAGGAGCTTCACATTGCAGATGCTTTGAGCCGTGCTTATCTACGTGAGCAAAAGGAGGATCTGCTGGAAGAGGAACTGCAGGTGAACTGGATCACACCACAGTTGCCTATATCAGAGGAAAAGCAGGAGATGTTCAGGAATGCTACTGCACAAGACCCAGTACTGCAGGAGCTAAAGAACATGACAATGCGCGGATGGCCAAAAGACAGGTCTGCTGTATCAGACAGTGTGCAACCGTTTTGGACATTCAGAGAGGAGATCAGTTTTGCCTCAGGGCTGCTATTCAAGTCAGAGAAACTCATTGTACCACAGCAACTGAGACCACAGATGCTTGACAAGATACACGAGTCACACTTAGGCATGGTCAAATGTAAAGAAAGGGCCAGAGATGTTCTTTATTGGCCAGGCATGTCCGCCCAAATTGAACAGGTTGTAGCGCAGTGTGCTGTCTGCAATGAGCACAGGAATAGCAATCAAAAAGAGCCACTGATCTCACATCCCCTACCAAATAGACCATGGGAGAAGGTTGGCACCGACATGTTTCACAGCAGTGGTTCTGAATATCTGCTATGTGTTGACTACTTCTCCAAATACCCAGAGATAATGAGACTGACCGACACCACCAGTAAGGGTGTTATAACTGCCATGAAGTCCACATTTGCCAGGCACGGAATTCCGGATATTCTGGTCAGCGACAACGGTCCTCAGTATGCCAGTGCAGAATTCAGGAGCTTTGCAGAGAGCTGGGAGTTCAGTCATGTCACCTCGAGTCCACACTATGCTCAGTCAAATGGACAGGCTGAAAGAGCTGTGCAGACAGTTAAAAGGTTGCTCAAAAAGTCAGGTGACCCTTACATAGCGCTTCTGGAGTACAGAAATACACCACTGGAAGGTGTGGGCCTGTCACCTGCCCAGATGCTGATGGGGCGTCGGTTGAAGACAAAACTGCCAGTGTCCACCTCGCTACTCACCTCTGAAGTGGCACTTAGTGTTCACAACAAGTTAAAGGAACAGCAAGCTAAACAAAAAAGTTACTATGATCGCCATGCTAAACACCTACCTGGGCTGCGTGCTGGAGAAAATGTAAGGATGCAGTCTGGTGACACTTGGCAGCCAGCTGTAGTTCTGCGGGAGCACGAACAACAACGTTCCTATGTGGTGCGTACGCCTGAAGGCAGGATGTTTAGAAGGAACAGGAGACATCTCAGGGAGACGGCTGAGAGAGAGTTTCCATCCTCTGCTGCTGAGCAAGACGTGGATATGAACTGTGACAACCCGGGGTTTACTGATCAGGACAATTCACATGCACAGACCTCAGCACGCACTCCTCAGGGACACAGTGACACCACTGACTCTCTCACACAACCCTATCGCACTAGATCAGGAAGACTGATCAAAACTCCAGCAAGGTTTAAGGAGTAGGAACACAAAACGTGGACTTTAAATGATGTTGCACTATAACTGTTTGATATTTAACTACTTATGGTTACGAAAAGTTGATTTCTTTTTGTTTTGATGCAGTAAGCACCTTTGTTTATTTGGAAGAAATGTTGCATATAGTGCCAAGTGATTTATTTTTCCAGATATTGCTGCTATGTTCTGTGATGTTTGATTTACAAAAAAAAAAAAAAAAAAGAAGAAGATATGTTTGGTCAACTGTGAAAAAAAAAATCTTAAGAAGAGGGATGTTGTGTATTGAGCTATGTGGGCACCCGTACTGTGGAGGAACCGGAAGTGACGAGGTCACATGATATACCGGTGTCTGTATGCTAGGCTATTACTATGCTACCTAAGAGACAGTAAATGATTGACTCATTGATATATAAACCTGGTCTTCCTGTGTTGAGTTCTTTTACATCAAAAGACATACATTACACACTGGGTGCTCGTTATTTCGCCTGGTTGCTTTAGCCCCGAGGCACCCACAGTAACGGCGCCCTTGCGTGCATCCGTTGTCTGTCAACAACACAGCTGTCTGTGCCTTGACTTCTGTGCGCCGCTGACTGCGCTCGCCTGGTGTGGGCGGGGCTAGCTCGCCTGGTGTGGGCGGGGCTATCTCGTCTGCAAGTCACTGGGAAAACGCTGGTTGTGCCATAGCTTGGGAGGACGAGCCAATGATCGAAAACATGTCGACAATCTTAGACCAGCTTGCAAGCTGGTAAACATACACATAAACAGATCTACAAGCCCACAACGCATCAAATCATGACCCTGACACGTTGACAACGTGAGCTTGTAGATCTGCTATTCTTTCAAAACTCTTGAACATCAGTGATCATTTTTAACACAAATCTTTGCTTCTGGGGACCCCCCACAATAATCATTTGAACTGGGGACCCCCCACAATAATCATTTGAACTGGGGACCCCCCACACAATAATCATTTGAACTGGGGACCCCCCACAATAATCATTTGAACTGGGGACCCCCCACAATAATCATTTGAACTGGGGACCCCCCCCACAATAATCATTTGAACTGGGGACCCCCCACAATAATCATTTGAACTGGGGACTCCCCACAATAATCATTTGAACTGGGGACCCCCCACAATAATCATTTGAACTGGGGACCCCCCCCCCCACAATAATCATTTGAACTGGGGACCCCCCCACAATAATCATTTGAACTGGGGGGGTACCAGAATGGACTATTAATGACCTCAATGACCCACAGCTGTGTGCAAACTTCAGCCACTCAGCTGAAGAGAACATTAAAAACATACTCAAATAATCACACAGAATATTATCTAATGATACTTTACTTGACATGTAAATGTACATAATCACAGACATAACACCTCTTATAGTTAGTTAATTTAACTCATTCAGTCATTAATCCAACATTAATGACACTCCAGTCCTGACACAAAGTAATCTAGTATCTAATGTAATGTAATCTAACGTAATGTAATGTAATGTAACACAGTTAGTATAAACTAAACTTACCATAATGATCTGTAATGATGTAGAGACTGAACACAGAATGTAAACATGTCTGTCTGATTCCACAAGAGAACAAACTGTTCTTCTAATGGATTCGCTCGCACGCACGCGCGCGCGCGCGCGCACGCACGCACGCACGCACGCACGCACGCACGCACGCACGCACGCACGCACACACACACACACACACACACACACACACACACACACACACACACACACACACACACACACACACACACACACACACACACACACACACACACACACACACACACACACACACACACACACACACACACACACACACACACACACACACACACACACACACACACACACACACACACACACACACACACACACACACACACACACACACACACACACACACACACACACACACACACACAGTGGTTAGTGAGCCCGCCTAAGGAGCCAGAGGCCCTGGTTACCCCAGCTACGATTCCAGGCCAGACCAGCAAATGTGTCGATGAAATGAAATGTGTCCCTGAGCAAGACTCTTAACCCCTAATTTCTCACAGGCCCTCATTGGAAACAAGACCGCAAGGACTTTCATAAACAGACCTGTTAAAGGAATTATCCTTACACACACACACACACACACACACACACACACACACACACACACACACACACACACACACACACACACGTTTGTATTACTACTGCATACTTGTGAGGACATCAACATAAATAAATAAATACAAAGTACAAGCCCGCAACACACTGCTGCGCTGCGTTGTGAGCGTGTGTATCTGTGTAGAAGGTGTATCTGTGTAGAAATAATCACTTGAACCACTTCTGGGTTTTTATAATATAAAAACCCAGAAGTGGTTCAAGTGATCATTATGTTTCTTCAACTGGTCTCTCAACAAGGCTGCAGTATCAGGAGACACATGGATTAAAGCAACAATACAATCTATCAGTATCAGGAGACACATGGATTAAAGCAACAATAAAATCTCAAGACTGAAAATGTTTGTACGATCAAGTTAGTCCTAATGTGTGATTTATGAAGCATTAGGAAAGGATTCCTATAAACAATGAACACAATATGAAAAAGTATGTTTTAGTAAGATCTGTCGATCCTGCTAGTTTGACCACTTCAAATGCTCTAATCTTAAAATGATAACCGGAAATAGCCGATCTACAAGTCACTAGTGACGCATTGAGAGCAAAGATTTGAGTTACAAATGTTCGCTTTAAAATATATGTATATTTTCAAAGACCCACGATTTTTCCAAGATATGTACAAGCTTGTATGAGCTTGTAGATCTGCTATTTTTTAATAGCCCAAAGAAATCAAGAAATGACAGAGATGTGTTCCCAGTTTGAATGGGTTAAAATAAATCACGGAAGTAAATATGTTATTTCAAACAATTTAAAATAGCGTAATTATGGTAAAAAATTGATGGATCCTTGTTTGATAGCTAACAGGATACGCGTCATTTATTTTTGACAAGATGACAAGAAAAGAACGATGACAAGAACAAATAATGTTTTGTATTATTTTATTACAAATGTACAGCTTATGAGTTTCCATTTTACGTTTGACCTTTTTTTTTTTTTAAGTCACATGGTTTTCTCTACTTTATACACTTTTTAAACATCTGCTGTCCTGCCCCACCCCCATCCTGCCCCCCCCAAAAAAAGAAAAAAATCTCCCAAAAATGTAGAGTTGTGTGTTTGTGTTACTGAATGTTAACTATTAACTGTAATTCTCTGGCCTTACGTGTGTTATTTAATTCATCATTTATGTGTGTGTGTGTGTGTGTGTGTGTGTGTGTGGGGCCATATTTGTATAGTAGAATATGAGAAATGAAACAATGGGAAACGGTTATTTTAAGGTTAAAAAAGGAATAGTTATATAAGCCTGATTTCTACTTGGTGATCACCAACCAACCAACCAACTTTGCTGATGGCTCGCCAGAAAATAACCGATCTACAGGCTCACAACGCAGCGCAGCAGCAGTGTGTTGCGGGCTTGTAGATCTACTTTTTATTTATGTATTTATGTTGATGTCCTCACAAGTATGCAGTAGTAATACAAACGTGTGTGTGTGTGTGTGACCTCACAGACACATCTAAACATTCTCACTTACGCCCCCTACTGTTCATGTACAAAAGTGTCCACCAAAAAAGAAGGAAGGATGGGACAAAGAATGGATCGTTATTCACCAGGCGGCCATTTTGCACTTAATATTAATACCCCCCCCCCCCCCCTCCACTGACTGAGATGACTGTAGTGCTAAAGTCACATGCACGTCACGTGCACATCAAGCCCCTCCCTGCCCCCCCGGTAGCCCCCCCCCCCAACAGAATGGTCATATAAATAAAGCCTAACGTTTAAGTTTAATAATAAAATAAACCATGAATGAACAGATACGTACGTTCAAGATACGTACGTTCATCGTTATATATAATGTCTCTGGTCTACAACTATTAGGGCAACGAGGACCATTCAAAGTGGTACAACCTGTGTGTGTGTGTGTGTGTGTGTGTGTGTGTGTGTGTGTGTGTGTGTGTGTGTGTATATATACTTGTGAGGGCCGACAAGTACAGTAGAAATTGAGAAACATAGTTGTCGAGCGCTGAAAACAGCAGATCTACAAGCTCACAACGCGTCGAAGCATAACGCGTTGTGAGCTTGTAGATCGGCTGTTTTCGGGAACGATGTACAAAAAAGAATTTCACCCACTTTTTTACCTTGTAAACCTGTGATGTGACAATAAAACTGATTCTGATTCTGATTCTGCCTTCAGAGTCAGGGTTAAGAGTGCCACCGTCCTCAAAATATTGAAGTCCTCACAAGTATAGTAACACAGACGTGTGTGTGTTCTTCAGACAGTATGACACACAGACATATAAAGGTAGACTCCTCCTCTGGCTCTGAGGGTCTGTATCTCGGGTGCCATTTTGGAGAAGGCAAGCTTCCTGACTACTGGCCAATCACAGCGCGTCTTTTCCTGAGACCTGGCAGAATCTAGTTGTATAAAATATATACAACAGGATACTTTCTTTTTATACAACTAGATTCTGACAAGTCCCAGGAAAAGACGCACTGTGATTGGCCAGTAGTCAGGAACCAAAATGGCGCCCGAGATACAGGTCGCTCCAATAAACTGCAGAGGCCAATGAGGTGTCTAGGTTTATATATCTATGAGGCGACAATACAAAGTCTATACCAGTTGTGCTATAACCACGCCCCCTTCTGTGGCCAAAGCGGGTTATTTCTTCAGACCGTATAGTTTTGGACCGTGACAGAGGCGCCGTTGGAGTTATGTACCGATAGGGACAGAATAGTAAATCATGTTTTGGTGAGATCGTTTGCCACTCAACTGCCACTCAAAGTGGCGACTGGCCAATCACAGAGCGTCCTTGCACAAGCGTATTGGCCAATCATGCACAAGTGGTATAGATGTGGCGATGACGCATCTATGAGTATGATGTCGTATGTTAGCCAGTCAAGCAGGAAACAGGATGCATGTTAGCCAGTTAAACAGGAAACAGGATGCATGTTAGCCAGTTAAACAGGAAGTATGTTAGCCAGTCAAACAGGATGTTGTGCAAAGACATTCAACAACAAACAACCAAACTATGTCAACCGTTTTCAGACAGTGGTTCTAAAGCCTTCTCATATCAAAGACCCCCTCAAATGAATGTGTATTTTGTCCATGGACCCCCAACTGAAAACATTTTCTGCCACGGACAACCCCCCACCCGAAAAATCTACTAGCATGAATAAAGTTGGATGGTGAAGTTCTGAAGAAGTCATTTCTGACATCTCTACCTAGAAGCGGTCGGGGGTGATAAGTTGTGAGTTTGTTCCTTGGCAAATATTACGTTCAAAACAAGAAAACCACATCGTTAGTGTGACCGTATGAACGACAGGGATGAGGGCTTGTTTGTGTGCCGCCAAGTTAAAAGAAAAAAAAGTTAATCCTACAACGATGACAACACGCCATTCACACAAACTGGACTTTGAAATGTTGAAGAATGGCTGAAGACGAGTTGAGGAAAGAGAAACCAAAGTGTAGATTAGAAGGTCATTTTTCTTTTTTTATTTGCAGTTACAAAACATGGACCTCGTTTGGAAGCTTTATCGCTGCGTTAGTATTCACGATCAGTGCGGATGTATACGCATGACATAAAACGGCGTCATTTTAGATTTCTTTGGCTATTCAAAAATAGCAGATCTACAAGCTTGTAGAGCGGTACTCGGTGCCACACTATAAGCTTGTAGATCTGCTATTTTAGAAAAATTGTGAAAATTTGTGCAAATCTTTGAATATATATATTTTTAAAGCAAACATTTTTAACTCAAATCTTAGCTTCTGGGGGGTCCCTGGAAAAAAATATTTTGAGATGGTGGACTGCGGCCAAATACAGATCATTTTGAGGATCCTTGACATGAAAAAGTTTGAGAACCACTGATTATAGCAACATAGGTTTTTTTCTAAAAACTGTTAGGATTGAGACATTTTGTAGAATCGGCCTCAGGTCTTAATGAATTAAATGAATACAAATTCATCGCATGAAAACAGACGCTGAAGAGTAGAGGAAGTGACATCAAAGTATTACGAGAATAGTTCTTGAAGCCGATAGGTCAGCTAACTGCGAGGGGAGGAGCCACTGTGGGCGTCTCAACGTCATTGATTTACAACACGTCGGTCAGAAGCAAATTTTGTCGGCCGTGGTACGAGGAATAGCAGGCTAAAACGTGAAAAACACTAGTATGGAGCCCTGAGGCACTCCGCCCAACAACGTATGTGGGGTTTAAGTGGTTTTTAGAATCCATCTGGTCTCTTAACACGGTATCCATATTATATCTAATGTCGCCCGGTCCTAGAACACAACTAAAGATCTGTTCTGTTTGCCGCTGGCTTTGATGGAGTTATTTTTATTCTCTTCTGCACTGTACCTGTATCTGTTCATGTTTTACTTAATTAGTTTTATTCATCCTTGAGAGTGTACAAATGGAAACAAATGGACCCTTGTGGTTCCATTTGGTTCACTCTCAGGAGTTACAGACCCGTAAGGATCCATTTTGGACCCCTGGCCAGTCCCCAGAAATTGAGAAAATGTCCCACATTGAGAAAAAGGTGCGCTTGATTTAATTATCAGAGACACAGCAAAACAAGACGTGAGATGATTCCACTGGTTTGTGAGATGTTAACTGCAGCTAAAACAAACTGTTAGGAGCTTCTAAAAGGACCAACCCCCCCCCCCCCCCCCCGCCCCCCATTTCCCCTTTGGCAACTCCTCAACACCCCCTGGTGGTGGCCAGATGTAATCACAACATGACCAACAAATTAATTCAAGAGAGAAAAAAATCAAATGCACCTCAACTGTCAACCCACAAAGACAAGCTGAAATGTGGAGGACTATTGGGGGGGGGGGGGGGGTCACAGAAAGTGTCTTTTATGAGCGGGGGGGGGAGGGGCTTCGAGGGTATCACGTGCGGAGCATCTTCTTTCTTACTAAAGCACTCAGAGTGAAAACGTCATAATCTGTTTTTACCATAAGAAATAACATGGAACGCTTTGTGGACACGTTCATGTATTTATATCCCAAATGTACAGGCGTGTGCCTTTGTGTGTGTGTGTGTGTGTGTGTGTGTGTGCGTGTGTGCGTGCGTGTGTGTGTGTGTGCGCGTGTGTGTGCGCTAACCGCAGTGGAACAGAAGTTGAGTGTGCACACTCCTGGCTGCTCTCCCTATTACACACACACAGAAAACAATAAAACAATGAAATAAACACAAACAGTTAAATCATAATGACATTAAAAATAACAATAATACAAAAACAATAGGCATGATACACAATAACAATAAACCATAATTATTCCAGTGTTTCGTTTGTTTGTTTTTTCTTTCCATTTAAAGTCAGTTCATAGTGTTTAGTTTTCTCCTCTCCAAACCGATCAGCATATTCAAGCAAAAAAAAAAGCGTTTTTTAAATTCTTGTTTTTTTTAAAGACTAACATAGAAGAAACAGACAGGAAGAGGAAACCATGCCACGTCATGCTGCGTTAAGCCCCGCCCACACTTCCTCCTACAATATGGCGTCGCAAAAAAATAAAAAAAATAAAAAGAGGCCGTCCGATAATAAGCTCACAAACGTGTCGTGGATGTGAGCTTTGTGGATCGGCCATTTTTTAAATATTTTACATTTTTTGGGTCCGCGATGCTGTCGGAAACCTCCAAGCATAAATTAGGCTTTTTTTTATTAAAACGGGGTGGAGGTCCGTCCGGCCGTCCGCTCTGTTGGGACGGGGGGGTTCGACCCCTGAGGATGAACCTAGAAGAAAGTGTCTTATAGAGCAGGGTGTCCTCTATGTAAAGGGGGGGGACGGGACGGTCCAACTTCTCTCCTAGGAGGGGGGACATAAGACAGGTGGAGGCGGGGGGGGGGGGGTAGGGGGGGGACGGATACTGTAGTGTAGCTCAGTGGTTCTCAACCTTTTTCAATTTCACAGACTCCCATTTTTGTAGTTTTTTTCTTTTTGTGTTGTAGTCTCCGGGACCCCCTGATCTGAACTCTTAACTCATTAAGACCTGGAACGCATCTGTGTCACTTTAGATTTCTTTGGGCTATTCAAAAATAGCAGATCTACAAGCTCATAGCGCGGCACCGAGTGCCGCGCTATGAGCTTGTAGATCTGCTGTTTTTGAAAAATCTTGAAAACATTATATATATATTTTTTTTCAAAAAACTGTTTAGAAAACATTTATAAGAATCGCCTCAGGTCTTAAAGGAGTAGTTCACCCCAAAAATGACTTATTTTCCATCAATTGCACACTCCATAAAGCCTTGAATCCATGGATTTATTTGTGTTTTTGTGGCATTCCTAAGCCAATAATTTGATTCCCGTCTCCTACCGGCTAATGTATCCGGTAGGAGACACAAAGTAGATTCTTTGTGTCTCCTACCGGATACACACCCGGTCATCAAATTATTGGCTTAGGAATGCCACAAAAACTACAATAAATCCATGGATTCAAGGCTTCATGGAGTGTGCAATTGATAGAAAATAAGTCATTTTTTGGGTGAACCAAACGCAACCAAAACGGCCCCTTTAAAAAAACGTGTCCGTTTTGGTTGCATTTGCACCCTCTCTGGCGGTCCCTAGCTGGTCCAGTGGGTTGTAGTGTAGCTGTGTGTCTCTCCCTGACATTCTCTCTCTCCATTCTGTCTGTCTGTCTCTCTCTCTCCCAGTCATTCTCCCCATCACTCTCTCTCTCTCTCTCCATCAGCAGTAATATCTCTCTCTCTCTCTCTCATCCCATCCCTCTGGGCCCCATCGTCCCTGCATTGATCCCTTCTTCTATCTCCCTCTCTTTTCCCTCTCTCTCCTCCTCCGCTGATCCGTCCTGTCCTCTGGTCCTCCCTCTGTACTGTAACGCTCTAAATATCAGAGCAACGCTCAAAAACAGCAGATCTACAAGCTCATAGTGCGGCACCGAGTGCCGCGCTATGAGCTTGTAGATCTGGTGTTTTTGAATAGCCCAAAGAAATCCAAAAAATGACACTAGATGCGCTGCCCGGATTGATGAAAAAAAAAACGTTATTTTTGTTGCTCTGCGCGACCCCAACGGCACCTTTAGGTGAGAGTAACGTTCTCTCTGGTGGTGATGGTGACCATCTGCTCTCTCTCTCTGTAACGCTCACTGTTTCTTCTCTCTGGTGGTGATGGGGTTAACGGTCACTGTTTCTTCTCTCTGGTGGTGATGGGGTTAACGCTCACTGTTTCTTCTCTCTGGTGGTGATGGGGTTAACGGTCACTGTTTCTTCTCTCTGGTGGTGATGGGGTTAACGGTCACTGTTTCTTCTCTCTGGTGGTGATGGGGTTAACGCTCACTGTTTCTTCTCTCTGGTGGTGATGGGGTTAACGGTCACTGTTTCTTCTCTCTGGTGGTGATGGGGTTAACGGTCACTGTTTCTTCTCTCTGGTGGTGATGGGGTTAACGCTCACTGTTTCTTCTCTCTGGTGGTGATGGGGTTAACGGTCACTGTTTCTTCTCTCTGGTGGTGATGGGGTTAACGCTCACTGTTTCTTCTCTCTGGTGGTGATGGGGTTAACGCTCACTGTTTCTTCTCTCTGGTGGTGATGGGGTTAACGGTCACTGTTTCTTCTCTCTGGTGGTGATGGGGTTAAAGGTCACTGTTTCTTCTCTCTGGTGGTGATGGGGTTAACAGTCACTGTTTCTTCTCTCTGGTGGTGATGGGGTTAACGGTCACTGTTTCTTCTCTCTGGTGGTGATGGGGTTAACGGTCACTGTTTCTTCTCTCTGGTGGTGATGGGGTTAAAGGTCACTGTTTCTTCTCTCTGGTGGTGATGGGGTTAACAGTCACTGTTTCTTCTCTCTGGTGGTGATGGGGTTAACAGTCACTGTTTCTTCTCTCTGGTGGTGATGGGGTTAACGGTCACTGTTTCTTCTCTCTGGTGGTGATGGGGTTAACGGTCACTGTTTCTTCTCTCTGGTGGTGATGGGGTTAAAGGTCACTGTTTCTTCTCTCTGGTGGTGATGGGGTTAACGGTCACTGTTTCTTCTCTCTGGTGGTGATGGGGTTAACGGTCACTGTTTCTTCTCTCTGGTGGTGATGGGGTTAACGCTCACTGTTTCTTCTCTCTGGTGGTGATGGGGTTAACGGTCACTGTTTCTTCTCTCTGGTGGTGATGGGGTTAACGCTCACTGTTTCTTCTCTCTGGTGGTGATGGGGTTAACGCTCACTGTTTCTTCTCTCTGGTGGTGATGGGGTTAACGGTCACTGTTTCTTCTCTCTGGTGGTGATGGGGTTAAAGGTCACTGTTTCTTCTCTCTGGTGGTGATGGGGTTAACAGTCACTGTTTCTTCTCTCTGGTGGTGATGGGGTTAACGGTCACTGTTTCTTCTCTCTGGTGGTGATGGGGTTAACGGTCACTGTTTCTTCTCTCTGGTGGTGATGGGGTTAAAGGTCACTGTTTCTTCTCTCTGGTGGTGATGGGGTTAACAGTCACTGTTTCTTCTCTCTGGTGGTGATGGGGTTAACAGTCACTGTTTCTTCTCTCTGGTGGTGATGGGGTTAACGGTCACTGTTTCTTCTCTCTGGTGGTGATGGGGTTAACGGTCACTGTTTCTTCTCTCTGGTGGTGATGGGGTTAAAGGTCACTGTTTCTTCTCTCTGGTGGTGATGGGGTTAACGGTCACTGTTTCTTCTCTCTGGTGGTGATGGGGTTAACGGTCACTGTTTCTTCTCTCTGGTGGTGATGGGGTTAAAGGTCACTGTTTCTTCTCTCTGGTGGTGATGGGGTTAACGGTCACTGTTTCTTCTCTCTGGTGGTGATGGGGTTAACGGTCACTGTTTCTTCTCTCTGGTGGTGATGGGGTTAAAGGTCACTGTTTCTTCTCTCTGGTGGTGATGGGGTTAAAGGTCACTGTTTCTTCTCTCTGGTGGTGATGGGGTTAAAGGTCACTGTTTCTTCTCTCTGGTGGTGATGGGGTTAACGGTCTCTGGTGGTGATGGGGTTAAAGGTCACTGTTTCTTCTCTCTGGTGGTGATGGTGACCAGCTGCTTGGCAGCCTTGGCGATGTCGTAGGCACACTGTATGACCTGCTGGGTGAGCAGCTGGTAATCCACCGGCGGGGCCGAGGGGTCCGAGGGCGCCGCCTTGCGGCACTCCACCTGCAGCCGCGAGGCGCTGGAGGCCAGCAGGCGCAGAGAGCAGTGCACCGCGTCCAGAGCAGGACGCTGGGAGAGAGGAGGACACACCGAGAGGACAGGGGAGGACACAACGAGAGAGGAAGACACACCGAGAGGACAGGGGAAGACACACCGAGAGGACAGGGGAGGACACAACGAGAGGAGAGAGGAAGACACAACGAGAGGAGCGGGGAAGACACACCGAGAGGAGCGGGGAAGACACACCGAGAGGAGAGAGGAAGACACAACGAGAGGAGAGGGGAAGACACACCGAGAGGACAGGGGAGGACACAACGAGAGGAGAGAGGAAGACACAACGAGAGGAGAGAGGAAGACACAACGAGAGGAGAGAGGAAGACACACCGAGAGGACAGGGGAGGACACAACGAGAGGAGAGAGGAAGACACACCGAGAGGAGAGGGGAGGACACAACGAGAGGAAGACACAACGAGAGGAGAGAGGAAGACACAACGTGAAGAGAGAGGAAGACACAACGAGAGGAGCGGGGAAGACACACCGAGAGGAGAGAGGAAGACACAACGAGAGGAGAGAGGAAGACACAACGAGAGGACAGGGGAGGACACACCGAGAGGAGAGAGGAAGACACAACGAGAGGAGAGAGGAAGACACAACGAGAGGACAGGGGAGGACACAACGAGAGGACAGGGGAGGACACAACGAGAGGAGAGAGGAAGACACAACGAGAGGAGAGGGGATGACAACGAGAGGAGAGAGAGGAAGACACACCGAGAGAGAGGAAGACACAACGAGAGGAGAGGGGAAGACACAACGAGAGGAGAGGGGAAGACACACCGAGAGGAGAGGAAGACACAACGAGAGGAGAGAGGAAGACACAACGAGAGGAGAGAGGAAGACACAACGAGAAGAGAGGAAGACACAACGAGAGGAGAGAGGAAGACACACCGAGAGGAGAGGGGAGGACACAACGAGAGGAGAGAGGAAGACACACCGAGAGGGGAAGACACACCGAGAGGAGAGGGGAAGACACACCAAGAGGAGAGAGGAAGACACAACAAGAGGAGAGAGGAAGACACAAAGAGGAGAGGAAGACACAACGAGAGGATAGGAAGACACAACGAGAGGAGAGGAAGACACAACAAGAGGATAGGAAGACACAAATAGGAGAGAAGACACAATTAATTAAAGGTTATTCAAATCACATTATCAATATAAATATGTATTGTATATTGTTCAAAGATGTTGTAAAAAGCTGGGCTGTGTTAATACGCCATTTTGTGCACAATTCTTCAGAGGGAGAAAAATAAACAAAGGGAGGGAGAGAAATAGAGAGAGACAGGCAGACAGACAGACAGACAGACAGACAGACAGACAGACAGACAGACAGACAGACAGACAGACAGACAGCTTACCTTAGGGAAGAGGGAAGCCATCTCAGTCACAGCAGAGTGGATCTTCTCTGAACAAGGAACAAAGCTGAGGAGGACAAAACAACACAAATCAAACTTTATTTATAAGAGTACATTTAACTGACCAGAGTGATGTACAAGTTTAAACACAAAGCATCAACAAGAAAACGCCCTTTAGCTCACAGACACATGTATACACAGAGCTTGTAGCTCACTACTACCATTAAACGGTAAGCCTTATTTTTTACCATTGTGAAAAACATTTTTAAATAGTTCAAATAGCCGATCTACAAGCTCACAATGTGTCGACTTAGATCGGCTATTTTCACTATTTTAAAATGTTTTCAAAATAGTAAAAATAAAATGCCAAAGATATTTAGACATGAGGGGTAAGGCAAGATATGTCCCTCTGTCTGGCTGCATACTATTCTAATACTGTTGTAGCAAAGATGATTCCACTGGAAGCACAAAATGACAGCCTCATATCTCGTTCATATCTCACACAATCTCATTTCCTCCCAATGTGAACGCAATATATCACAACACAACCAAACACAATGCAATGCTTGTTCAGGGTGGGACGATGTTAGCCTGGCATTTATAACGTGGATTCACTCTGACGTTCCTCCCCGGTATCAGTCTGGACGTCGGCCCATAGGGAGTGAGTATGAGAAATCAGAAAATGATGTTGATGCTTTTCACCGTTGTGTACGGACAGCAGTTAAAACGCAGTAACTGATTGGCCCGATCACTTTCTGATCTCTCATACTCGCTCCCTATTGGGCCGAAGTCCAGACTGATACCGGGGAGGAACGTGAGAGTGAATCCACGTTATCCGTCAGGCCAATGCCAGGCTAGGACAATGTGGGGTCTCTGTTCTACACGTAAAGTGTCTTGAGATCCTATTATCCTATTATCCTAGATAAGTTGTTGTGATTTTACATTGTAATAACATGTCATTGAATTGAATATCAGAACACAACACAATCATACGTCCAGCAGCAAAGCCACTGAGGATGAGTGAGTGTTTGTGACTGAAACATGAAGTCAGGTTCTTAAACTCCTACCTGTCATGTGACTGAAACATGAAGTCAGGTTCTTAAACTCCTACCTGTCATGTTTGAACTCCTGTGCGGCTCTCAGCAGCTCCTGGATGTTCTTGGTGACCTGCTCCGTCTTCAGGATGACGTCCTCAGTGCACGGTAACGTAGGGTCTGGTTCTCCTCCCTCACCGTCCTCTGACTCCCCCCTGCTCTCCTCTTCACTGCTGCGACCCATACTGGAGAGAACACACACACACACACACACACACACACACACACACACACACACAGAGTTAAGAGCGGATCAGAGCACCTGCCAGCCAACACACAGACATAGCTCTGAAAATGCATATCATTTGATGTTCAATTCTGACCTGCTGATCCTTGATGACCGATGGTCTAAATGAATAATCACATCGTACTTTGATGTGAAAACACGGGCCTGCTGCGCAAAACACGTAGATGTTGGCAGGTCTGGTGTGTGTGTGTGTGTGTGTGTGTGTGTGCGTGTGCGTGTGTCTAACCTTAACGAGACGTCGTACGTCTGTGTGTTGTCATAGTCGCTGTCTGTGCCACTGCCGTGCTTCTCCTTAGAGACCTGGAGACAGAGGACAGAGAGACAGAGAGACAGAGAGACAGAGGGACAGAGGGACAGAGAGACAGAGGGACAGAGAGACAGAGGGACAGAGGGACAGAGAGACAGAGGGACAGAGAGACAGAGGGACAGAGGGACAGAGGACAGAGGGACAGAGGGACAGAGAGACAGAGAGACAGAGGGACAGAGAGACAGAGAGACAGAGAGACAGAGGACAGAGAGACAGAGGGACAGAGAGACAGAGAGACAGAGGGACAGAGAGACAGAGGGACAGAGGACAGAGAGACAGAGGACAGAGAGACAGAGGGACAGAGGGACAGAGATACAGAGAGACAGAGAGACAGAGAGACAGAGGGACAGAGGGACAGAGGGACAGAGAGACAGAGTACAGAGAGACAGAGTACAGAGAGACAGAGAGACAGAGAGACAGAGGGACAGAGGGACAGAGGACAGAGAGACAGAGAGACAGAGAGACAGAGGGACAGAGGGACAGAGGGACAGAGAGACAGAGAGACAGAGAGACAGAGGGACAGAGAGACAGAGAGACAGAGGACAGAGAGACAGAGGGACAGAGAGACAGAGAGACAGAGAGACAGAGGGACAGAGAGACAGAGAGACAGAGGACAGAGGGACAGAGAGACAGAGAGACAGAGAGACAGAGAGACAGAGAGACAGAGAGACAGAGAGACAGAGAGACAGGGGGACAGGGGGACAGGGGGACAGAGAGACAGAGAGACAGAGAGACAGAGAGACAGAGGGACAGGGGGACAGACGGGGGGGACAGACATACATTTAGTTTGTATCCTTTATTATTATTATTATTGTATGTATTTTTTATTTCTCTTCTTGCAAAATGTATAGAAGACAATATTTTTTTACCCAATTTAGTCGTTGCTACTTTTGCTATTTCTGAATTTGAATCCTGAATAGAAACAGTTATGGACATATGAGGTTTCCACTGACAGAGACCATATATTTTATACTTTGGCTGTTCAAAAATAGCAGATCTACAAGCTCGTAGATCGGCTATTCTTTTTTTTTAATCGTCAAGATTTGTGCAAGTCTTTGAATATGTATTTTTTTTAGTTTTTTTTTAACTCAAATCTTTGCTTCTGGAGGTTCTACTAAATTAACTCCAGGGTGCATATGGTCTCTGTCAGTGGAAACCTCATATGTCCATAACTGTTTCTATTCAGGATTCAAATTCAGAAATAGCAAAGGCAGCAGATCTACAAGCTCGAAACGCGTCGCTTCGCCAAAGATTGTTAATTTAGGAAAATCCCAATTGGAGCCACTAGAGGCAAAGTAGTAAACACATCCTACAAATGGTCTCCTAAGTAGGCGTGGTTTGCTCCCCCCCCCCCCCCTCTCCCTGGCTGAAAAAAACATAAAATTCCCCGCACAAACATGTATTATTCAGTCTTATGATGTGCTCCTGTTTCTGCTCAACATAACAGGGCCTTTTATTTATAAGGTATATATTTTACCACTATAGACTATTATAGTGTGTTTAGCATGAATGTTTAGCAAAATGTCACGATTCCCAAATCAATCAAGACGGTTAATAATGTTAATGATATTATTGAGCATTGGAACACACAATGGCCCTCATTTATCAACGCAGCTTATAAACCGGCTTATATTTTTCCATATATTCGGCCGTACACCAACGTCGAAGTCACATTTATCAATGAATCCTACACAGCTGATCCGAGCGTACATTTGGTCCCAGGCTTGATAAATGTCACGGCTGGAACCTAGCGTCATTTAAATAACACGCCCTTAAATATTCTCAAAGCGCCCCGATTTTACGACATGAAGAAGGACCAGAATACGACCAAAGACATCAAAAGCCAATGAGAAAGAGTTTCCCCCGCCTGCCTCGCCACACACGCACACGCCCCCCTCTCTCTCTCTCACACACACACACACACACACACACACACACACACACACACACACACACACACACACACACACACACACACACACACACACACACACACACACACACACACACACACACACACACACACACACACACACACACAGCTGTGTTTTTCATGTATTGTAATCCGTACCGTAGCGGTACAATCTTTGTCACGTAGGCTTGTAGCCTACATGAATGACATATCATGATACCAATCACATCGCCATGAATGGAATACGTTTGTATATTAATTTATTTAACCCATACCGAGCAGTGCACAAGCAGTCATGTAGGATATTCCCCGTGAGACGGCAGTGGTTTCGGTCCGTCCCGTTAACACATCCACCGCCAGAGGTTAATCTCATAATAATGTACTCACCTGCCAAGGTGTTTTTGTTGTTTTTTTGTTTTTTTCATGTCGCCATAGATCTTGTTAAAATCCTTAAGATTGAGCCGTGAACGGTCTGTTTACGTCCGCGAGATCTCCCTGTATCTCCCAGTGAAGACCGCATGTCAAACGGACTTCCATGACTGTAGTTAGAGCGGATTACGTTAAACAGTGAAATGCGAGGAGAAAAAACTACAGGAAGAGAATTGAGTTTCAGTTTCGTCTGTAGAATGGGAGCGGGCGTGATCGTCGAAACCGGATCCCAAATAATTCTATTTCCTGTCATCAAACCGGAAACGGAAGTGGATCAAAAAAATTCCGAAAGTGCACCCGGACCGCGCATGCGCGAAAAGACCGCAGCCCGTAGGACTACGGGCTCGGCGCTTAACCGTTGGATTTAACGGCCCGTAGAACTACGGGCCCGGCGGTAAAGGTGTTAATAAGAGATTGGAGCGTCGGGTTTATTAACCCAGCCAGGTTGTCCTCAAAACTCTCTATGACATAACTCCATAACATACTCCACAAGCTACTGTAAGTTTGTACACCTCACTGTCCATGAAAAGATCGTCGGCAGTCCCGACCGCGGGACTCCCGAGTCCCGACGCAAAAGCGCTCGTATATTTTGAAAATAGCAGATCTACAAGCTCACAACGCGTCGCGATGCGACCCGTTTTTGAGCTTGCAGATCTGCTATTTTCAAATAGCCAATGCAACTGAATGACTGTTAAAGCAGTTTGTTTAAATTACTTTATAAAATGTTATATTTTCACAGGGATTATTTATTAGTGTAGATATACATTTAAGAGTGGATTATGTGTCCAGATGCCTGTCAGACAGTCAGACAATGCTGCTCCGCAGGTCTAGAATGGAATAAACGGGCGCAGCCAACGTCAACAACTGGTCTCGACCAGACGTGAGATCTCAGCCTACGGTAGGATGAAGCCCACGTCAGGATATATTGATAAATGCCGAAAGGTGCGGTGATCTCGCCCTACGCCCATTATTTGGGCTGCACCGCGTTGATAAATGAGGGCCATTGTATTTAATATTTAATATGTCCATAATGATTTCACGTACTATATTCACAGAGGTTTTTAGAACATCTTATGGGGACAGAGCATAGAGTTAAAATAAGGGACAGCGCCCTCTATGTCTCGTCCATCAGACTGCAGATGGACTCTTCAGATATCTTCCCACATCTCAGTAGAGTGTGTTGCTGGGACAGAGGAGGGTCCATAACAAAGATGATTTGTCTATAAAATAAGCTCATTTTAGTATGAAAACCTTGTAAGTAAGTAAGTAAGTAAAGCGGAGATGGCATGTCTTTGCTATTTCCGTCTTGGGCTTCGCACCGCGCTTAGAGCTTGTAGATCTGTTTACTTCTGATGCTTTTGAGTGAGGCTGCAGTATGATCAATGTAGGAGGTTCATTTACGGGGGGGAATATATGTTAAAGGGATATTTCACTTTCAATGTTATCGTCTACTCAGGACTTAGTGAGCCCCCCAGACAGTTTTTAAGTTGATCGATTCAGTATTTAGATATTTGATATAAATTGTATCAGACACGCCCCCTTCCTATACAAACCCATTGTAACTTCAAACTCCATTTTAACCATGTTAGATTCATCAAAAACACCCGTCCTTGGTTCTGGTGACACATACCGCCCCCCTAATACGCGACGGGCCGTGTTTTTTCAATTACTTTTTTCATTTATTTTTTATATTTTTTTTGGAAAATGAAAAAAATATAAAGATACAATAAAAAAATAAATGAAAATAAATGAAAAAAATAATCAGAAAAGCACGGCCCCCTCACGCATTAGGAGGGCAGGGTGAGTCACCAGAACCAAGGACGGGTGTTTTCGATGAATCTAACATGTTAAAATGGATTTTGAAGTTACAATGGGTTTGTATAGGAAGGGGGCGTGTCTGATAAAATGAATATCAAATATCTAAATACTGAATCGAGCAACTTAAAAACTGTCTGGGGGGCTCACTAAGTCCTGAGTAGATGATAAAATGACAAAACTTTTTTTTTTAAGTGAAATATATCTTTAAAATATGGAGACGAGAGGTTTGTATAGATGGAGGTATAAGAACCCACCATGTATCTGCCCATCTCTGTAGACCCCGACAGATGCTGACCCCCGTAGGACCCTGGACCACCCTTCCTCACCTAGAGACAGAGAGAGAGAGAGACAGAGAGAGAGAGAGAGAGAGAGAGAGACACACGCAGAGACAGAGAGAGAGAGACAGAGACAGAGACAGAGAGAGAGAGACACACACGCAGAGACAGATGGACAAAAGGAGAGAGAGTCCAGATTTCAGGAAAAGAGAAGACAAAAGACAGATGATGAGGGAAGGTTCATGGGTTATCTACCAGTCTCCAGCCTTGCATGAGTTCTGGGCATCACTACCTTGTTGTCTAAAAAATGGCTGGCAGTGGGCAAACACAGCCCGAAATAAGTCTGGCAGTGAATGAGTTAAAAGAGATTCCTTGCTGACAACAAGGAAGTGATGCCCAGAATTGCCACGCCCTCTTTCCCCCAGTGAGCTCCTTGGGAAACATGTGGATACTAGTGGACCAGCTAATACCTGCTGGTTGCCAGGCAACCGCTCCACCTATCATCATCATACTGAGGGGGGGGGGGGGGGGGGGGGTTCCAGGGGACGCCACTTCGTGTCGCACCTTGAATTGTTTTTTTAACACAAAATGTCTCCTCTGGGGGTCCCTGGCACAAAACATTTTTAAATGGGGGTCCAAATAATATATATGTCAGTTCGGGGGTCCTTGGCACGAAAAAAAAAGTTTGATAACTACTGGTATAGGGCATAGCAGTGGCGGCCATTTTGTGGTTCCACAAATCGAAAGCCCATTCATTTTTCCCCCCATGGAGATTTCAGAAAATATTTATATAAATTATTTTAAGCCTAGAATCAAGCTGTCCAGTATCCTGGTGAATAATCATGACTAAAAAACATTTGATTCAGTGAAAAATATTTGAGAACCGCAAAACAAAGGGTATTTATTAAATATAGGATATCAACTAATTACAATTTCAAAAAATGTTTTCAGACAGACAGACAACATGCTTACATCCGGAAGATGTACGACTGCACTGCAATGAGCGACAGGACAGACAGACAGACAGACAGACAGACAGACAGACAGACAGTTGAGGAGAGACAGACATTTTCTGTACAAAGATGATGAGTTGGACACGGAATTCTATACACGTCCTGAGACAGTGTGTGTGTGTGTGTGTGTGTGTGTGTGTGTGTGTGTGTGTGTGTGTGTGTGTGTGTGTGTGTGTGTGTGTGTGTGTGTGTGTGTGTGTGTGTGTGTGTGTGTGTGTGTAGCAGGTCCCAGAGCATTAGCGTTTGGATATCAGAGGCTTGGATCAGTGCAAGGAGGCTTCAACACCACAGTAGATCTAGCCCCACCCTCTTTTCTTACATCTAAAAGCATAGGCTGACAGTTAACGGTGCTGTAAGGGATATGTGTTAAATAGCTCTATATTGTGATAGTAATCATTACTATAGAGTGTTTGTTCAGTAACAGTGTTAAATAGCTTTGCAAACAAGCTCTGAGAGAGAGAAAGAGAAAGACAGAGAGAGAGAGAGAGAGAGAGAGAGAGAGAGCTGCCACCTGCCCTCAAGCCTCAAAGAGCCAATGTAGTGGAGCGGCTAAGTGCTAAGGTCCACTAAGGTGGTGGCCATCTTGAAAAAACGTCCGCCATCTTGAAATTTCAAGTAGCTTTGGGTGACTTATTGTCATGTGACCCACAGAGACCGCTCATGCCAATGTTCATGCATGTATCATCAAATAAACCATTATATCACTTAACTGCTCCACTAAGGTGTCGGCCATCTTGAAAAATGTCCCCCATCTTGAAATTTCAAATGCCTCGGACAATGTTCTTTTGTCAAGTGACCCACAGAGACGGCTCATGACCATGTTGTATCATAAATGTAAAGATGGTAGCACTTATCTGCTCCACTAACGGGGGCCAATGTATGGTAGAGAGCAGAAAAGTGTTAGGGAGGGGGGGAGGAGGGGGGGTCTCTAAACTTACGCTGGGTGTGTTGAGGGGCTGCAGGCGAGCTGCCAGGGAGTCCAGGGAGGCTGGGGGCCCGTGGTGGTGGTGGTGGTGGTGGAGGAGGTGGGCGTGGTGGGCTTTGGGGCCGGGGGAGGGGGCCGCGCCCGGCTCGTACATGGAGAAGGCCTGGCGTTGGCGCCCCGGGTGGGGCAGCGGCGCGGCAGGGGGGTCCCCGCCTGTCCCAGGGGTCCCCACACCTCCCATCACCCGTCCTCCCCCTTCTCCTCCTCCTCCTCCCCTCATCCCACCTCCTCCTCCTCCTCCCCCCGGCCCCCCAGCCTGGTGGCCCCCCCGCAGTGCTCCGTTCTCCTGCTGCATCCGTGTGATCTACAGGGGAGGGGGGGGGGGAGCAGGGAGAGCAATGGAGGGAGAGAGGAGGGGAGGGGGAGGGAGGATGAACATGGGGGAGGGGAGGGAGGGAGGGAGGTGTCACCTGAATGGTTGAAAACAAGCATCCACATTCACAGGTACAGTTATGGGGGGAGGGGTCTTCATTCATATATATTATTGGTATGGGGGGAGGGGTCTTCATTCATATATATTATTGGTATGGGGGAGGGGTCTTCATTCATATATATTATTGGTATGGGGGGAGGGGTCACCCTGTATAGAGCATAGCAGTGGCGGCCATTTTCTGGTTCCACTAATTTTTCCCATAGAGATTTCCAAAAATATATATATTAATTATCTTAAGCCTATAATCCAGGATCCTGGTGAATCATGACCACATTTGATTCTGTGAAAAATAAATGAATATTTAATCATATGATATACTATATTAAATAAATACCCTTTGTTTTACTTTTTTTTCACAGAATCAAACGTTTTATGGTCATGATTCACCAGGACCCTGGATGGCTTGATTCTAGGCTTAAAATAATTAATATAAATGTTTTTGGAAATCTCTATGGGAAAAATGCATCGACTATTTTGGAGTGGAACCAGAAAATGGCCGCCACTGCTATGCCCTATTGTTATTGGTATGAGGGGGAGGGGTTACCTTGTATTGTTATTGGTATGGGGGGAGGGGTTACCTTGTATTGTTATTGGTATGGGGGGAGGGGTTACCTTGTATTGTTATTGGTATGGGGGAGGGGTTACCTTGTATTGTTATTGGTATGGGGGAGGGGTTACCTTGTATTGTTATTGGTATGGGGGGAGGGGTTACCTTGTATTGTTATTGGTATGGGGAGGGGTTACCTTGTATTGTTATTGGTATGGGGGGAGGGGTTACCTTGTATTGTTATTGGTATGAGGGGGAGGGGTTACCTTGTATTGTTATTGGTATGGGGGAGGGGTTACCTTGTATTGTTATTGGTATGAGGGGGAGGGGTTACCTTGTATTGTTATTGGTATGGGGGGAGGGGTTACCTTGTATTGTTATTGGTATGGGGGGAGGGGTTACCTTGTATTGTTATTGGTATGAGGGGGAGGGGTTAACTTGTATTGTTATTGGTATGGGGGGAGGGGTTACCTTGTATTGTTATTGGTATGGGGGGAGGGGTTACCTTGTATTGTTATTGGTATGGGGGAGGGGTTACCTTGTATTGTTATTGGTATGGGGGGAGGGGTTACCTTGTATTGTTATTGGTATGGGGAGGGGTTACCTTGTATTGTTATTGGTATGCGGGAGGGGTTACCTTGTGTTGTTATTGGTATGGGGGAGGGGTTACCTTGTATTGTTATTGGTATGGTGGGAGGGGTTACCTTGTATTGTTATTGGTATGGGGGGAGGGGTTACCTTGTATTGTTATGAGGGGGAGGGGTTAACTTGTATTGCTATTGGTATGGGGGGAGGGGTTACCTTGTATTGTTATTGGTATGGGGGGAGGGGTTACCTTGTATTGTTAATGGCATGGGGGGAGGGGTTACCTTGTATTGTTATTAGGGATGTTCGATATTATCGGCCGATATTAGCATTAAAATCGATATCGGAAAATATCTGTATTTTTTTTTATTTTTTTTTTAATAAGTTACAGGAGTTCTTACTGTATGGTGTTTGTGATATGAAATTTGAGCTTACCATAATCACAGTAATCCCCGCCATATATATCGGTATCGGTTGATATCGGTATCGGTAATTAAGAGTTGGACAATATCGGTATATCGTTATCGGTAAAAAAGCCAATATTGGACAACCCTAATTGTTATTGGTATGGGGGAGGGGTTACCTTGTATTGTTATTGGTGGGGGGAGGGGTTACCTTGTATTGTTATTGGTGGGGGGAGGGGTTATCTTGTATTGTTATTGGTATGGGGGGAGGGGTTATCTTGTATTGTTATTGGTATGGGGGAGGGGTTTCAGACGTCATCCTGAAGCTACAGAGGAGGGGGGGGCTAGTGGGAGGGGCTAAAGCCACAATTACACTTTGTTGTGGGCGAGTGCAACTGTGGCTTAATGTGCAGCAGCAGCGATAAAGGTTCGTCTATGAGGGTACATGCCGTAGTTAGGGGCGTATAGAGGTCAAGGGTCAAGGCTACGGCCACACCCCTAGCCTGCTATGGAGAGAAAGGGTGGGGGAGGGGCTGGGTTGATGAGCAAGGCACCGTCGTCCTGAAGCACTGAAGTCGGTGTTGATTTTGACAACAATTTTTTATTCCGTTTTAGTCTTTTGAATAAAATGTCATTTAGTTTCAGTCATATTTGAGTACATCTGAAATGTTTCAGTTTGTCGTCTAGTTTTAGTCGATTAAATATAAGATTTTAGTCGACTAAAACTAGTCGATTTAGTCGTCGACTAAAATGTATTTTGGCGGTGCCTTGATGGTGTCGTAATGGCTGATTTTACACTACGCATGCTGAAAACAGCAGATCTACAAGCTCACAATGCGTGCTTGTAGATCTGCTATTTTCAGAGCGCAACACCTGAGCGCAACCGAACATAAAATGACTTGTCTTTTAGTTCTACTGGATCTCTTCTCCACTAGATCCCTCACTAACATCTTAGTCTAGTTTTTATCTGTTGACAAAATTGTCAATATGTTTAGTCTTAGTTTTAGTCATTGTAGCTTAGTTTATATTTTGTGTGTCAGTGAAAAAATAGTCAAACATTTTTCGTCATAGTTTTAGTCGACAAAACAACATCTTTATGTTGATGATAATATAGTTTATGTGTGAAACAAGCGTCATGATGAGAGACCCATGAAACACAACACAGAACACAATCATCCAACAACAAACACACACTTGTAGATCTGATATTTGTTTTGGTACTTTTGTGTGAGGCTGCAGTTTGACTCAGTAGGACATGGATTTAAAAAGTCTAAATATGGAGATAAGAGGTTGAACCAGTAGAGTCTCAGTAGAGCCTCCTACTGATCTATTTATTGTCTCAGGAATGAGACAAAAACTAAACACATCTCCATGAATTCAAGGCTTCATGTGGTGATTCATAGAAAATAAGTCATTTATGGGGTGAACTACTAAGTCCTACCTCTTTACACCCTATCTCCTTACATCCTACCTCCTTACAGCCTAACTCCTAGCATCCTAACTCCTTGCATTCTACCTCCTTACAGCCTACCTCCTTACATCCTATTTCCTTACAGCCTACCTCCTTGTATCCTACCTCCTTAACGTCTACCCCCTTACATCCTACCTCCTTGAACCCTACCTCCTTGCATCCTACATCCTATATCCTTACACCCTACCTCCTAGCATCCTACCTCCTAGCATTCTACCTCCTAACACCCTACATCCTACCTCCTAGCATTCCTACTGTACCTCCTACCTCCTTACACCCTACCTCCTGGTATCCTACCTCCTTGCATCCTACCTCCTAACACCCTGTATCCTTACACCCTACCTCCTTACATTCTACCATCTTACACCCTTGTACCCTACCTCCTTGCATCCTACCTCCTAACACCCTTACATCCTACCTCCTTGCAGCCTACATCCTATATCCTTACACCCTACCTCCTAGCATCCTACCTCCTAGCATTCTACCTCCTTACACCCTACATCCTACCTCCTAGCATCCCTACTGTGCCTCCTACCTCCTTTTATCCTACCTCCTTTTATCCTACCTCCTTGCATCCTACCTCCTAACACCCTACCTCCTTGCATCCTACCTCCTAACGCCCTGTATCCCTACACCCTACCCTCTACCATCCTATATCCTTATACCCTACCTCCTTACATTCTACCATCTTACACCCTTATATCCTACCTCCTTGCACCCTACCACCTACATCCTACCTCCTAGCATCCTACCTCCTTCTGCAGTCTGCGTAGCTCCTCACTCAGGTTGTTGTTGACCTTCATCAGCTGAGTGACCTTGGCCTCAGAGGAGGCCAGAGCTTTCTTCACCTCCAGATACTCCTGCAGGGTGATGGGCCCGTCTGACAGGTCTGAGGAGTCCATGCTCTACACACACACACACACACACACACACACACACACACACACACACACACACACACACACACACACACACACACTTACTTGATCACATGACTATAGAGAGATGTGTACCGATTTGCATGACGTTTGGATAAAATCTGTAGGAGTAAATGGGTTTTGCACAAATCGGCCTCCTGGTGGCGCTATAACAGGCCCATGTGAAAAATGTGGGGCAGAGGTTCTGATTTGGCATCCAGGGAGTGTGTGTGCAGGGAGTGTCTGCTCACAGACAGATGGACGGACGGACACACAGACGGACGGACGGACAGACAGACAGGGGGTAAAACATACTCTCTCGCCATGCCTTTCGGCGAAACAGTATCCTACTCAATCAACTTTAACGTCATTATCATTTATCACCTGGTCCGACAGAACAAATGATGTATACTTTAATGTGCACAATCCTGTTGTTGTTGGTGTGCGTGCATTACCTCAATGTGTGTGTGTGTGTGTGTGTGTGTGTGTGTGTGTGTGTGTGTACCTTGGCGCGGTTGTTGCGTTGTGTGTTGTTGTTGTTGTGTGTGTGGTTACCTCAATGTGTGTGTGTGTGTGTGTGTGTGTGTGTGTACCTTGGCGCGGTTGTTGCGTTGTGTGTTGTTGTTGTTGTGCGTGGTCAGCTCGCTGTCCGTGTCTTCATCAGACGCTACGCTGTCGTAGTCGTGCTGGTCGTCATCGATGCCCAGGTCCAACACATCTACACACACACACACACACACACACACACACAGTTTAACCCATTAAAATGTCTTCTAAAACTGTTTTCTGAAAAACATATATTGCTTTCTACGTATATCAGTGGAGCTCAAGACATGTTCATGTCAAGGACCCCCAAAATTACATGTATTTTGCCCCCCCCATCATCTCAAAATATGTTGTTCCAGGGACCCCCCAGAAGCAATGTTTTAAGATCTATTTCTGAACGATTGAGACCTTTGTCATATAACGGGTTCAGCAATATAAAAGAAGACATGATTATCACATCATAATTACATCATTTTATTGAGGCGTCTAAACCTCGGAGGTATCGCGAGATTTGGTTGCCAGGCAGGAAACGGTGGACAGTCTCGCGATACTTTGGCCGTTCAGAAACATACTTTGTGCTCTTTAGATACCTCTATAACATTATACAGTGTTCACATCTCTTTAGATACCTCTATAAAATGATACAGTGTCACACCTGTGATATGTCTAGAGATGGAGCTCGTTATTTTGTATTGATAATGAGCACCTTATCGATCCTGTTTATTGATCCGGGCTTTTATCGAGACACTATTGAGCTTTTCTTTATTATTTTCTGAAAATAAGTGAGAAGACAAATTCTGAACAGAACCAGTATCATTTGTAATGTCCAGTTGTGACTTTATGACTGACCATCATCTAAATATAATGAAGGTGACAAACGTTTAAGATATTTTTGCCCATCATTAACTCATAGGCCGCCATTATCGCATTAATGCGATCTAATAAATAGCGCGCCTGGCCGCCAAGATCACATTAATGCGATCTATGGTCTTTATTGATCTTTATGCTCTGATCACGCTATTCTGTAATGAATCACTCTAAGTTTCAGGTTCCACTTACTTCACCCACCACTGCATCCGGTTTCATGACATGGGTTCCGTTTCCGGTTTTAATTTTTTTCCCCCCAGTCATTTTCGACCATAATAGGGAAACAAACGTTTTTTCACACGCTATAAAAAACGATCGGAGACCTCCCCTCCTATAATCTATGGTCTGAGTGACGAACAGTCATCCCCGTCGTGTATCACATCGTAATTTTCGCCGATCAGAGAATCTGAATCTGAGACCATTTCACATCCGGTTCATGTGTTTGACTGTGTCAGTGGGTGTGGGGGGGGGGCGAGTGTGTCAGCGAGCGGATCAAGCTGGTATGTGCTGCTCTCTAGTGGTGGAACGATCAAAACGATTCATATGTCCAGCTAGACTTTCTATATGTGAATTAAATAACAAAATAACGAAACAAAAAAACACGAAAATCGCTGGCAAGGGCAGCTATGAACAAGGTTTTAACTCTGGCAGTCAATAAAACCATTCATTAATATGCAGTAAGTGATAAATTATCGACCTTCCAGCCAATAGCATTTGTTTTCTGGTTGCTTTTCGGGACCCGGAAATTCCAAGATGGTGGATTTGAATTAGCCTTTGTCCATATATGTTTTGTTACAGTCTATGGGGTGTGTGTGTGTGTGTGTGTGTGTGTGTGTGTGTGTGTGTGTGTGTGTGTGTGTGTGTGTGTGTGTGTGTGTGTACCAGTAGGACTGCTCAGACCCTTGCCCTGTTGTCTCCTCTTGGCGTCACTCAGGATGTCGATGATGAGCGTAGCGAACTCCCTGGCATTGAACCTGGCCAACTTCTGACGCCCCTGAGACACACAGAGAGAGAGAGAGAAAGAGACACAGAGAGAGAGAGAAAGAGACACAGAGAGAGAGAGAGAGAGACACAGAGAGAGAGAGAGAGAGAGAGAGAGAGAGAGAGAGAGAGAGAGAGAGCAGTATGACATGTCAGCTCTCTCTAACATAATAGACATCATTTATCAGAACACCTCTGACACACATCTTCATTCATTAAACATAGTCTACAATAATATGTGTAGATTTGTACTCCTTACAGTACACATCACTGTGCTCTGTATGATACGCTCAGATTGGTTATCTCCTCGTGATAGGAGACATTTTCATTGGTTGCTTTTTGTTTTTAAATGTATTTACACGAAGTGGTCTTTTCTTTTTTTTTTACTCACAGGTTCACATTTCATTGTAGGCCTCGTTCGCCAGGACACATTTCATTGTAGCACCGGAAACGGAATTATCCGTATCCGGAGATTTTCGTTCCCATCCGCCTCCACTCTAAAGCGGAAACTAAATCTCCATTTTCTCAGTTGTTGTTTTTCTCATCGCTGTTTAGCATAAACAGCTGTAGCTTCAAGATGGCGGATCGCAGATCGAAACGGTCTTCGCTGGGCGTCTCACACAGCTACCCTGTGTGTTTACAACGCGCAATTTTAACGGTTTTAGCGATGTCTGTGGCAACGTGAAAAAAACTAAAAGACAACAATAAATCACTGGCACTGGTGAGTACATTATGATATTATTAAACTCTGGCATGGAATGTGTTAATGATCCTTCTTATTTGAAAGAGCTTTTACGTCCGTTCAGTTCAATATATCCATTAACTCTTTGACTGCCAGAGTATTTTCATAAAGTACTCCCCCATTGCCAGCAATTTGTGTTTTTTTTATTTTTATATTTTGAAAATCTTCATGAAAATAATTGATCAGACTGTTTTTTAAAGACGCAGCACAAATCCGGCACTAGAGAGCAGCACATGACAGTTTGATCAGCTCCTTGGGTCACTGTTACCCTTCTTGAGCGATTAGAAAGGGAAAAACATGAAAACGGATGTGACGTCGTCACACATCGTCTGATCGCTCAAAATTACGATGTGATACACGACGGCGATGACTGATCGTCACCCAGACCATAGATTATAGAAGAGAACCTGTCCGTTTGTCTGTCATACCGTGTGAAAACCCGTTTGTTTACCTATTCTTGACGAAAATGACCGGGGGAAAAAATCAAAAACCGGAAACGGAACCCAGGTCATGAAACCGGATGCAGATGTCGGTGAAGTAAGTGGAACTCGAGAATAACATTGGATTTTAAGCAGCATAGCACGATCAGAGATTAAACAATGAAGGCGATTCCAACGCGTCAAACGCGTCAATGGCGTGGGTGGATTAAGTAGTAATTGACGCGTTTTCGAGTCAATGGCGTTTATAGAGTTAAGACATACTCAACTCAACAACCTGTCTTTGATTGTACCTGGTATACAGAGAGACATTGGGAGACGTTCATTTAAGTTTAAAGCACCTTCTGACTGGAACAATTTACCAATTCTAATTAGATCAATTATGTCATTTCCTGTTTTCAAAATGTCTTTGCTTGATTCGCTCAAATCTAACTGTTCTTGTTTTTGATTATTGTTTTTTTATAATTGATTGTAATGTATTAATTTCTGATAGCTACATTTTTATTTATTACATTTTTTCATTATTTATTTTTAGTATTTTTTTATGACATGTGTAACAGATGTGAAGAACAGGGGAACTGTTGCGTCTTTCTTTGTCCTTTGGTGAAGGTTGACTGCAGGTGCGGTGGTCTCAAAAAACATAAGGGTAAACTGACAGAAGGAGACTCGCTCACTGCATAGAGGTTAAGGAAAACTCCTTAGACAAGACTTAAAGAAAATATGTGTTTTCCTTTATTTTAAGATGCTCATAATGTGCTCGGTGCTCAGTGGATTAAAAAGCAAATGTTTCAGTCCTCCTAGGACCTTCGCCAGTGCCAGAGATGCTCATAGGCCTGCGTCCTGCATCGCTGACGCACAATATCGAGAAAGGACGCATTCATGACACCCTCGTGGCGTCCATGGGTATGTTTATATCACCACCAATCAATGCAATTTGAAATGTGAGTTCGCTACCCAGGAGCATTAGTGAGTTAGTTAGGAAGGAGGGGAGGAAGGGGGCGAGGACGGCCCGGGAGGGTGATTATGTCGCAGCGCCATTATTTATTATTTTATTATCTTAAAAAACGCAGTGTCTGTAAAAAAATAAAAAAATAAAAAGTTGGATGGGTGTGTTTTGCCAAACTGCTACTCTGCCTCAACTTCACTTCATCTCCTAGCGAGCCTGTTATCTTAGTCCTGAAAAATAATATCCTTTAGGAACTTCCATTATGGAAGTGATCTGATTTACAATTCTTCGTTGTAAACTAGTTTGGTCAGTGAGAGAGTGAGACAGGAGAGAGTGAGACAGGAGAGAGTGAGACAGGAGAGAGTGAGACAGGTGCACGGGAGCAGAAAGACAGTCTTGTCTCATCATCTCTGTTCATTGACAGCGCGCGTAACCCGACACCGGCACTGCACGTGTTGCAGCCTCGTTGTACGAGGTGTCGTGCACCGAAAATGGCAGATCTACAAGCTCACAATGCGTCACAGACGCATTGTGAGCTTGTAGATCTGCTATTTTCGACACACGACCCGCTGTATAAATCTAGCTTGTATATCCAACTGGCTGCAGTCATAAATCTGCATTATGATTCAAACAGACTGTAACATCCAAATCGTTGGTTCTTGAATTATGTTTTGTTTCAGTTTATACCACACTGGCTGCTGTTATAATATCTGCATTACTGTTCAAGAAGAATGTAACAAACACAGTATAAGTAAAATGATGATGTCATGATATACTGTATTTGGTTAGGTCAAAGCTACGTTAAATCCACCTTTGCCCACTACTAGTATTTCTTACCATAAGGTGTGCTAATACTACATATTCATATACATTTTAAATATATATATTTATGATTTTTAATATATTTATATATATATTTATCGGTTATCGGTATCGGTCTTGAGAAGCAGGAAGTTATCGATATTGGTATCGGTTTAAAAAAAACAATATCTTGCACCTCTAAAATCCACGGGACACCACCATTTTGCACGGCCACGTCCTACTTTATCCTACTTTATATACAATAAAATTGTTTGACAAAACGGTCCCAGGGGGCAACGAACGGGTCCGCCGCCCCCCCCCCCCGTTGACAAAACCGTCCCAGGGGGCAACGAACGGGTCCGCCCCCCCCGTTGACAAAACCGTCCCGGGGGGCACCGAACCGGGTCCTAGCACCAGGCACCACGAAGGGTTTGATTTTTTTAGGGAGTCATAAAATGTCCCTCAAATGACCACCAGTGAGTCCCGGGACTCACTGGATTGAAAACCTAGCAACATCACTGCAGTGCTATAATGGTGGCACACAGACAAATACACTGCTTTTATGCACCCGTTTCCTAGGCTGTGTGTTTTCCACTTCCTGTCGATTTCATTGGATATCATTGGTCATCTGACCAGTTTCATTGGATTTCATTGGATCAAATCGACAGGAAGTGGAAAACACACAGCCTAGGAAACAGGTGAATAGGTCTACTTGATCACCTCAGCTCAGGTGCTGAGGATCACTACTCAAAGTCATTACCATGGTTACGGTGGGGCGTGGACAGATCATTGCAGACTGCATTTGTGTTACATTTGGATCATGAAGTTCACTATACAAACAGTTCACACATCCAGTCATGTCAGCGTTCTCCTGATAAACATTTTTGAAAAACATTTGAAGATTTTTTTCAAAATAAATTATACAAAATAGTACAAAATAAGATCAATGCAGGGTTCCAATAGGCAGCACTGGAGGGAAAGGTCTTCATTCATGCCACCCGGGTTAACATAACAGACTGTAAATTAAAAATCCATCTGGATTCAGTTAGTAGGAGTTTGGTGTCTTAGGCCTAGGCTACACGTACATGGATCTTTTTCTAAACGCACATTTTTGTGTGCGTTTGGGCCTTTCAGCCACACGCAAACGGTGTTTTTGGCCGCTAAAACGGATATTTTTGTAAACGGATAAATAAGTGAAGGTTTTCCAAAACATGCGTTTCAGTGTATCTGTGTGGACATGTAATCCGGAGATTTTGAGAAACGATGACGTCATTGCGCATTCGCACATGGTCATTATAATAATAAATAATATAATAATACAAAAACACCAGACCGCTCATGGTCATTATAATAATAAATGAAGAGATAGAGAGCAACACTTACAGTCTATGAAACAAGGCACGCTCATTTATGGCAAAATAATGTCATAATTAAATTAATAATAAGACAGTGGTGGGAAAAGTAGCTCATTCACTGTGTGACGAAAACCCTCTTTCTCTGTGCCGAGTCGGCACAGAGAAAGAGTGCCGAGTAGCGCACACGGCACGCACACGGGTTGAATGTGGGGTCTGTCGTCCTAAAACACAATCGCCCCGGGTCAAAATCCAGCGACCATGGAGCGGCCGCGGGTGGCCCGCTCAAAAGGTGCGTGGGGCGGGGAGTTTTGGGACGATGGAATGAATTGATGAAGTAAAACTCATCTGTTTGCGTAGCCCCTACGGAACCTCTCCCTCCGCTGTATAGCTCATCTCGGAGCTATACAGCGGAGGGAGAGGTTCCGTCGGAGCTACTGTTTGCGTAGCCCTGAAACATGACTGTCATACCATGACAGTCATGGTGCTTAGAGTCCCTGCTTTATGGTGGTGTTCGATTTTTTTTTTACATTGCCAACTCTCACATGTACATAAATGTTCAGATTTCAAATATAAAGTGCTTACCCCTGAGCCACGGACGTTACAAGGCGATCCGGACCGCGATAAGTACCCGTATCTCCCGTATTGTGCAATAAAAAGCATTTTAATCCGATCGCCGGCCATTTTCTCAAAATTTTCTCCGACGCTTTCAACCATGCGACACTAATGGTTGGGGGGTGTATTGCACTCCGATACATTACAAAAAAAAGGAAAAAAAAGAAAAGAAAATGTCCGGCGATGGGATTAAAATGCTTTTTATTGAACAATACGGGACATACGGGTACTTCTCGCGGTCCGGATCACCTGTAACATCCCGTGGCTCAGGGGTAAGCACTTTATATTTGAAATCTGAACGTTTATGTACATGTGAGAGTTGGCAATGTAAAAAAAATTGAACACCACTATAAACCAAGGACTCAGCGTCATGTGAACCATGGCAACTGTTTGCGCTGCAGCTGCGCCCTAATAATGCTGTTTTCGTTTATGTTCACGTCATGCTCAGTGGTGATGCTATTAAAATAATGCAGCTATTGCAGTATTGGGCCTTAACATGTGATTAAAAATATGTATAGGCTATATGTATTTGGCCCCTCATATATAAAATAAATGTAGATATAAAATCTGATATAAAATTGAAACTCGCAGCTGATCAATGCGTTTCTGCGTCTACGTGTGGACAGGGATTTATTTAAATCTTTGTCATGTGGCCAGGGATTCTTTTCAAAAACGGAGGACTAAAATATCCGTTTAGTAAAAGATCCATATACGTGTAGCCTAGGCCTAAATCACCACCTCTTCTGGATGTATTAACTTGTTCTATCTCTGTGAATGATAGGGGTGTCGGAAAAAATCGATTCGAATACGAATCGCGATTCTACTGTTGGACGATTCAGAATCGATTCTCTTTTTTGTTTTAAATCGATTTAAAATTTGTGTGTTTACATTATTATCAGTTGATAAAACCTTTACAATTAAAAAAGCTACATACATGTACTCTGTTCTCATGCCAGCAGATTGGAGTAGATCCTGAAATCCTATGTTTTGAATCAAGAATCGTTTTGAATCGAGAATCGTTTTGAATCGAGAATCGTTTTGAATCGAGAATAGTTTTGAATCGAAAATCGTTTGAATCGGGAAAAAAAATCGGTTTTGAATCGAAAATTGTTTGTTTTGAAAAAATCGATACAAAACAGAATCGTGACCCCAAGAATCGGAATCGAATCGATTCGTGAGATAGCAGACGATTCACAGCCCTAGTGAATGACATATCTGCTACAGAGTAGGCTGCACTAGCGCTCCTGTTTTCGTGTATAGAGGGGCGGGTGTATAGAGGCGCGGAGAGATTGCGCCTGATCCCATTGGTTCACCGATCTGTCCGTCAACCCCAGCCCCCGTTAACACAACATTACGAGCGACGCCCACTGCACTCTGGTTGGTTGGGGAAAAGAAACACTTCCTATACCGGGTACACCGACGCGCTCCTGCAGGCTTTTATTTTTTTAGCAAAACTAACAATAAAAGCCTGGAGATGGAGGCTATAGCTACAGAGTGACCGGCTTCCACAAAGTGTCTCAATAGGAGATTTAATATCCTTGCGTCTGATGGCACTCATGTGTTCTATAATGCGTGTGCTGGACTGGTCTGGATGTTCTGCCTACATGCTGGAGATCACATTTACAGGAGATCATGTAGACTGCATTGGAAGAACTACAGTTGACAAACTGTCTGATGGTTGCGAACGCAGGGGAAGGAGGCGCGCCTCCGCGCAAGTGGAGCTTACTATGAAACCGTGCTCGGGTTGTGTCTCTGTGTGGGTTGTGTCTCTGTGGTGTGTCTCTGTGTGTGTCTCTGTGGGTTGTGTCTCTGTGTGTGTCTCTGTGGGTTGTGTCTCTGTGTCTCTGTGTGTGTCTCTGTGGGTTGTGTCTCTGTGTCTCTGTGTCTCTCTCTGTGTCTCTGTGTGCACTGCCTGCGGTGCAGCTCCTCTGAGATAAGTAAATGTCCAATTTAGACGTACCATACATCAAATGAAAGGTCTTTGAAAACTGAACACACCTGTCAAGGTTGCGTTTAAGCCCCGCCCCTTCCCCCGGAAGCCACGCCCCGGAGAAGGCTCCTAAAAACTCCCCCATTGAAACCCCATGTTAAATGAAAAGTGCCCGAATCGCTCCGAAACTTTTTCTACCCCCCCTAAGTGGGGGTCTACGAACAAATACTTCGGGCTCGGATTTTGGCTCCGCCCCCTGGAAGTGGGTGAAACAGGCACTTCAAACACTTTGTTGAATTGTTCAAAAACATTCAAAGTATTTTTTTTGTGAATTTGTATTTTTCTAAGATGCTCCTTTTAACACAGATTTTTTTTGTATTTCTTTTGTATTTTTCTATTGGTTACTTTTTCTTGTTTTTTTCATATATATATATATATTTTTTGCGTTCGCTTCTCGCGTTCGCGCGTCTTACTTGTGTATTGTTTGTTAGTGACTACACTTTTAAATGTGTTCATTTTCTTGGAGTATTTACAGACAAG